>NW_009616667.1:0-12066 GCF_000690535.1 Cariama cristata
TTTCCACAAGCACCGCGCTGTCTCCTCCGTGCCGGGCCTTACCCTTTGGGGTGGCGTAGCCCTGTTCCCGTAGAAATTAAAGGGTGAATTTTGAGTAACTGAGATGAGAAGCGAGTACAGACAGACCTACTTCTAGAGGGGTTCAATGGCCGGGAGTGAGGGGGCTGAGCAGGGCCGTGGAGACCCCCTGGAGGAAAGGGGAGGCCCAGAGGCGGGTGGGCCGTGCATACAGACAGAAGCATGCAGTTTATAAGCAAGGAGAGCCTTCCCTACTTGTCTTTCCAGCACCAAGAAAGCACTGTGAAGTACTTCATTTCCACTGGATACTTTATTGGGCTTGAATCTTGGGGTCAGGACCCGTTCCAGAGAGTGTCTCTGTAGCAGATGGGGTTTATGTGCAATGGTCTCAGGGTAAAATGCATATGGCTGTTGGAGTGGGATCAAATGCTGACGTGCTGGTTCTTCTATGGTCTACAAAGAGGAACTTTAACAGTCAGCCTTCCAGAATGATGTTCATAACTGTTCTCTTTATAATCCCATGATTTGGCCTTTTCCTTGAGCAGCTTCAGCATGCATATAGATCAAGTGTCCTCTCCCCGGGGTACCCCCAGAGTCTCCAATGGTCCAGGAATTGCCAGTCAATTGGATACAGCCCTTACCAGACTGCAGAACAGCAGAGTGAAGGGTTGTACATGCACAATGACAAATACTATCAGGGAATCTCAGTTACAACAGCCCTCCCATGCAGTTGTGTGGTATGTCTTAGGTGATCTAACAACTTACTGCCACAGAGAAGAGAAAAGGAGAGGTCCCACTCTCCGTAATCATGCTACTCTCTTTCCTTGCTCCCTTGTACAAGCCCTGATATTGATTAGTTAGCCAATTTAACTTGTTAATTCAGCAGAAAACTGCACTAGGAAGAAAAGTAATATTTTTCAGCAGTTCATTTTGAATGAGCTTATTTTGTGATCAAAGCTGGCACTAAGGAGCAGGTGGAGAGAGGATGAGAGAACAGGATTGTTAATTGTTAGCATAGGGCAGTTGTATTTGGTGCAGCTGTATCCTCTAACTATACTCTTAACCTTCAGAGCAAGAGAAACTGATTTAAGGGTGACAACCTAAGGTTTATTGCTGAAGTCATTTAGAAAGAGCAAATCATTCATTTGTTTTTGTCAAGAAACAGATCTGTTTTCAGGAATAACAGCCAAACACACACAAAAGTACACAATAAACTAACCAAAACCAAACCACAGAAAGAGCTATTCAGCTTGTCTTGTATAAAATCATGGTCAACAGAGTTTCCATCTGATGAAACCAAAGCACCCTTCTAACTTGCATGGTCAACTAGGTATACAGATCTTCAGCACAAATTTCAGCCGCCTGAGTTACTGATAGCAGTCCTTGGTTTTACAGTTCATCTTCCCAAACAATTTTGGATATTTTTGTTTTGTTTTGTTTTTAGTTGAACTTGAATGGAAACAGATAAACAAGTCCCTCAAGTCTGTTCTTTTTATATAAATGCCATAAGAAATAAACCACAGAATTATATTGTCCCTTTCTTCTTTTAGCCCTGGGTACTTTGAATTCTTACCTGTATGATGGCCCAGGTTCAACAAGGAGAGGCAAGGATTGGCGGTATTTCTGCACGCCTAGCCCGTGTGGTATGCTGGTGGTTAGAATGGTTACTTTGTAGATCCACTTTCAAGTACTGAGAAGGCTGAGGAGGCCTTAGAGCCCAGATATCGACATTTTTCGTTCGGTGTTCCGACTTTCCACACAACAGGTGAAGATCACATCTTCAAGCTGCTGAGTTAAAAATCTTAATAAAGAAGTACTGATTAGTGTTTTGGGAAAAAAAAAGGAAAAAAAGAAAAAAAAAGATACAAGGACCGACCAATCTTATGGGGCAATTCCAAGCTCTGTATTTTCATGACCCATTTTCTTTATTTCCTTCCCTGTCCTGCTGCCATCTTTTGAAAGCCAGTGCTTTCAAGAGGGCCTGATTTCCCACTTTGCTAAAATTATCTCCAGCTTCATTTTGAGGTCTAGCTGGTAGAGACGGCTGCCTTGTAAGATGCAATAACTCAAAAGCAGCTTTTGATTGCGGAGAGACATGGTATTCCTGAGACTCTCACCAATCCCAGCGCTGTCTAGGAAGGAGGCAGGCTGTTCCCTGAGGTAGCTGCTGTCTTCTTAGAAGGGGTTGCCTCTCACTGGCTTAAACTGTGTTCCTGTATACAGAATTTCTGAAGCACAATCATGCTTTGTCAGTTCTTTCTATGGGGTCAAGGCAGCAAATACCATGTGAGTGTAATAGAGTACATGGGATGGAAGTTTTGGGCACAACCTACTTGGGGGTCCACGATTTAAGAACACAGAGAAGAAGGAAGTCTCCTCTGAGAAATCTATAAACAATGGTTTGTTAATACACCAGTTCACTCCTGTGTCCCATGATGATTCGTTGAAGCTTGCGGCAAGTCACTGAAATACCTGTGCACAAAAAGAGACATTGTATGTTTCCTTCATAAGTGGGTATAATATGAAGAAATAACACCCAATGGCCTGTTGTGGCACAAGGACAAGAAAAATTATCATCTTCTAACATCAGCTCTTGCTGTCCTCTGTTTCTAGCATCTCCATTAAGAAATATAAATAAAGCATGTTTCCAGTCTTGTCTCCTGAAAGTGAGAATTTCCCTGTAAAGGTAGTAAGTGAGAATTTCCTTTGCAAGGATTGATTTTTTTAAAGGACTGGTTGATTTTAATTCAGTTGTCCTTTACTGGATGAAACTACTCACTGGAGGTAAGACTCAGAAAGTTTGAAAGTCAAATATAGTTTTGATCATCAGAAAAATTTGTTTTCTCTTCAGAAGAGCTTCCTTCCCACTCCTGAACTTGTGAGGACACAGATAATGAAAAGATCCTAACCTCAGGAGACACATTGCCTTGTTCGCTGTGAGGAAGTTCAAATGCGTGATTCAGATTATTAATGTCGTATCAAAATGCCTCATACTAGCATTGCCTGTCTTATGCCCATACCACAATGTCCTTGTATCTACTGTTTTTTCATGACTTTGGTTTCTTTAAGGTAGTATTTAACTTTGAAGTTATAGAACTAATGACTAAAAATGTAGTCTCATTACTTCTGAGGTCATTTAATTAATCTGTTATAAACTGTCTTAATCTGGCTGCTTGTCACAGAGAACACAACCACAGCTCCCTCTTGGATAAAGATTATATTTCAGTTTCAGCTTCAGCCAAGTACATCTTTGATTTGGCAACAGTGACGGTGCTGGAGTCTTTGGTAACCTTGTAGTTGATGACTTCAACATCCTGATGACTGCAGTTCCAATTCTGTGAATAGTTCATATGTTTTGGTAAATAATTGCAATTGAGTTGAATACCTCAGTGGGAAATATACAGGGCAGTGTTGCCCAATGCTTGCTATTAATACATGTTTTTTAATGAAACTTCTGAACTCTTTAACACAGGTAAAGGCAGATAGCGTCTTATACCTTTAATATGGCTCAGTTTACATCCCTGGAAATTATGTGATGCAAATACAGCTTACATGTGTGATGCAACCTTAGTTCTGTTCTCTGAAGCTGGGAATTGCCACGGGTGTGATTCCACCAGGGTGACACAGCAGCTGAGAGGCAACCACTAGGTCTTCCAACAGTTCACACTCTCCAGGACATTTCCAGGATTTTGTCCCATATGATCTTCATTCTGGTCACCCACAATCTCTCTGCAAGTCTCTGATGCATCACCTCCTTCACACTCACCAGCTCTGATTTCCTTTTTCACAGCCTTTGCAGCCCATAGGATGGATGGAGACGGTACAAAGAGTAGGGGTCAGCAGTATATCTGACCAGACTTGGATCTGCTGAAGGCAGGAAGAGGAAAGAACTGAACAAACCACAGTCTTGAGCTGGATGGAGGTGTGAGAGAAAGGCTGTCCAGCCAAGGAGGTGTGTCTCTGACAAGTGATCTTCAGAGTGTGCGAGTCACCAGGAGATGGTGTTGGGGAGGAGGTAAAGAGGGGACAGTTTCCTTAGCTGTACTCTTGTCACTTTCTTTTGAATAAACACATTCCCGGACAGGAGAGTGGAGGTACAGTTTTCATCTCTCAAACACAGCTGGCCACAATGGGGAGATGAGTAGAAATCCAGAAGTTTCTGACAAGTCATGATTTGGGGTATTTTTGTAATCTGTCCTCTGGAAACATGTGCTTTTAGCTTCATCAAAATGGCTTCTGTCTCCCATTAAAGAAGGTCTGGCATGAGTAACCCTGAACAGGCTAAAATCGTATTATCTTTTTCTCCTTAAATCTTCCACTTTGCTCAGTCCTTCCTCTCTTTGTGGCTCTATGTCCTCTTCTGCTGAACACTGAGCATCAGCCAAATTTAGGGTGTTGAGCCATATTCAGAGCCAATTAAAGTGCAGAGGCTGAAACAGCTGTCAACCACCAGCCGTCTCCTCTTCCCACTCCCTCTTCCCCCACTCTTACAAGGGTTGCCAGCCTCATCTCAGAGAAGCTGAACAGATGATAAATCAACAGCTGAACAGCTGCAGCTTTCAGCCAGGCATGTTCATACACATGGAAATCCTTTTCTAGCTGCCTACATAAAATAGCTGGATGGTAAATGGAGAAAGCGTGGGAGGTGGTTCACAAGCCATTCAATTATGCTTGCAGTCAGGGTGGCAGCTTGGGGAAGAGAGGTTGGATGGACAGCCAGGTGTGATTCTTGCCTCACACTGCTGGATGTGTCTCAATGCTTCCAACAGGAACTCTGTTTTGGAGACCTTTCATCACCATGTACGTTGTATAGATGTGCAGTACAACCACAAGAGCAAGATAAACGTATCACCTTGATATACCCACGTTGTAGTTCCATTGATCTATTTGTGGCTCTGATAGGGATTACTTTCCAAATGCTGTTTTATTACAAATATTTATCTTGGCTTATTATGCAGCATTTAAATACTTAACACAGCATTTTTTACAGTTTTCCATGACATTAAAAAAAATTGTTTAATTGTTCTGTATTAGGGATGGTCTATGCAAATTTTTAAATTGTTCTTGTGTTCTATTTTGTTTTTCTTCCTCCTCTAGAGAAAGTTTGGAAGGATACAGATTTTGGAAGTGGTTTAACTCAGAGATCAGGAATTTCTGCCTTTAAGATTTGCCAGTTTTCTTGAGAGAGAATACACTGCCAGCACTAACACCTAATTGAAGACAATTAAATATTACAGACTTTCTTTCTTCAAAGGCTTATTTAAACATGGAAATTAAATTGTGATAACAAGAACAGAGAGAGTTTTAAGAATAATTTTAGGTGTAGAAAATAATCTGTGAGAGAGATCATGAACAAGTGAAGTTTATGTTAAATATCTATAAAGCTCTTGAAATTGTTTTTCTGAGTGGGATCTGAAGAGTTGTATGAAATCAAGTGCCCTGTCTTCCTGTCCTGGTTAATGCAGAACCCTGCAGAGAATTGCTTTTGTGAGAATGATCACTTGCCTTTCAATGACAGGTTGAGAGAACACATTAAGGAGACTCTCATGAAAGTTCATGGGAATGAACTGGTCAGGATTCCTCCTTAACTCATGTTTGCAATCTAGGAAGTCCTAGGGTCATCTTTACGTTGTCATTTTCCAGGCTATTTTGTAGAGGACAGCTGAGGGCATACAGAACCTGCTCTGTGAGCCCTGGCAAGGGGAGGGGATCCCAGTTCACAGTGTGGTTGCACATGCTCTAAAATGGAAGGAAAAAGTAGATCTGGCTAGACCTTCTGCTAGGAAAAGAATCTATAAGTAATGCATTTTTCATCCTAGGAACAATATTACAATAAAAATGCTTTCCTTCAGAACTGTTGAATGTAAACTTTTTGCTGAGGAAAGCAAGATACTATTAACAAAACAGGATAAAAAAGTGTTAAGACATACAGGACAAGCTGTGAGAGAGCTGATGTAAAATTTGCTTAGTGAGGACGTGCCCTGGAGCCCTCATCTGCCATGTTAACATCGCATCAGATAGGACACCAGCTGCTTCTGTACTAAACCTCGAAGAATCATTTGTGCATAGCAGAATGACTGTGGGCAGAATTAAAGAAAAGTTATGTCGGGTGTCAGCAAAGACTATCATGGTGAAAGATGTAGCTCACTTTTATTAGCTTCCAAGCTAGATCAAAGCCATATTTGATCTTGTACAGATTTCTAGAAGCTAATTTATCTCGCGTGGTCAGCTGCCTAAGTATTTTTCATTGGTTCATTCTGCCCACTGGTCCTCATCTACAGGCAGCACATGCACATACCTATATGCATTTGCTCTTTAAATAGAAACTGCACTCTGTTGCAGTGCACCTCCCTCTCCTTAAGTATGTCTATGTCCTGCACCTCCACCTACAAAGCTATTATTTTTAACTGTTCTTGGGCCACAACTAAATCACTTGGACATCTCAGGAAGGAGATTTCCAGAAGAGAAACAGCCTGATGCCAGTATAAAAGTGCTGACCCGAGCCATATTCACATTGGCCCATGGATAAGTGATCAGAGGAGTACAGAAGATCAAAGGAGAGCAAGATTTTTTGGCAGGGTTTATAGGTAACATTAAAGTGCAGCAGCTGTAGGATAGATTAGATAGAGACTGATAGGAAAGAATAGTATGGTTTAACAGGTCCTTTAGAATGAGGATAGGAACAAGGATGGGAAAAGTGTGAGTTGGTAAGAGAGCATGGCTGAACATTTAATCTGATATAGAGAAAGACCTGGAGAACAAAGGAGATAGAGTGGACAGATTGCGGGTATTGGCCAGGGGGACAGGAAAACTGGCAGAGTGCTCATTCATCCATCAGCACACACATTTGCCATTTGCTCTTTGAAGGAGCTTAAGTCAAGGCCAGGGACCAGCAGAACAGTGTTCAGACACCTCTCCCCGAGACTTTCTACCCGCACTCCAACTTTCTTGCGCCAAATCCTTGTACCTCAATACTGGAACCATATAGCACTTTATAATTTCCTCTGCCTCTCTTGAGACATGATAAACAGCCTCATCATCAGTTCTTTGCAGTGCATGGTCAAACTACAGACAGAGATCAGCTGGGATTTCTCCGAGAATTCTTCAGTGTGTCTGTACCATTTCATCTTGGGACCTTATACATGTGCAGTGGAACAGAAATGGGTTTGGGATCCTGAAGACTGTTGATGAACAAAACATACCTGAATATCCCAAAGTCCCCTTGTGATGGCAGTGCCTGTATCTCCTGTCTGGGGGTATCGGCAGTGGACATGATAGTTATCTGCAATGGCAGTCTCCACTCCACAGCCATACGAGCTGAGTTAAGGAGTCTGTTCATGATATCAGTGTCCAACCTCAGCAAGCATTGGCTCCACAGTAAGTCTATTCCTCTGAGCTCCTGGGCTGATGAGCAGTCTATGGACATGTAGGTAACATGGAAGAAACAGCATTCCTTTACTTGGTGAGAGCAGAAAAGGCATGAGGAAGGAGGAGTGAAATGTCAGCATTGAAATAGATCAGGATTTCTGGTTGCCTGTGGTTACTGTGCTTAGGTTGAGTTAGGAGAATAGCTGTTGCCCCTCCAGGCAGGTCATCGGCTGGAGCAAGGAGAGGCTGCCTTTCCCGCAAGCTGAAGCATCCATGTAACTTCATGAAGGGGCAGCTTCATTTTTTTCCCATGTTTCAAAAAAAACATTGCCTCAAAACATCCCGAGAGCTGGAAACAGCTCCAGATTCCTCCAGTGAGGCCACAAGGAGGCTTCACAGACCAGTGATCCTCTCTGCTGAGTCCTGGTGTCCAGACAGTTCACTGGTGATTCTTGTGCTTCCCAGCTGAGTGAGAGGTCCAACTGCCCTGCAGCCGGGAGCCTGCCTTTGAACAGTCTGGCCTCCAGTACAACTCTAACTAGAAGCTGTTTGTTTGTCATAGCTGCTGCCGGATGCAGCTCGCAATGGGATACTCTTTTCTTTCAGAGTCTCTGGCAGAGCTCACAGTGTGGTATTGACTGATGCCATGGAGCAGGTAGATAGAGCACTCGTTCTGCTCACAGAAACACAAAACTTGCTCACTTGTCTTTTTTTTTTTGGTGTAGTGGCAAGGATAAATTGCACAATAGACAGCTCTGCCTCAGCTTTCTGCACAGCTGCTAAGAACTATTTCTTGACATTTGTACTGTGTGGCATAATTCTTTGCTGGGCCTGATTCAAACTCTCTCATTCATTTTGAACTCTCTCATTTGAGCCACATGGAACCCAGCAAGAGCTATGGACAAAATGTTTTGGTCTCACAGAAATTACGTGTGCAGTTACCCACAAGGAAGAAGAAATGAACTGTGGTGTCTCAGGGCAGATCTCATCAATCACTCAGGAAAGTTTCGAATCAGATATGCTAGAACAAAATATGTAAAGTATACATTAGGAAAGATAAAACTTTTTCTAGATCAAGTAGAGCTTTGGCTGAGTGCCCAGCCTTGCTGCCAAACAGCTGGCCTTGCTGTTGGAGCAGAAAGTAGAAAAAGGCAGTTTATTTCTCTGGAGGAATCTATACAGAGGTTAACAGAGGTAAGAGACCTTGTTCCCACAGACCAAAATTATGTGGAGACTTCACTAATGTCCATTCCAAAAGCTTGCTGGAGAGCCTTTAAGAAAACTGATTTACTTAAAATGAAAGCCCATTCAAAAGCTGCCATTCAAAATGCCAGTGGAGGCATACTTCCCTAGGCTGAAAAACATGGTGTTATGGAAAACAATCTCTATAAACAATAGAGCTGTGCTTTGTATTTTGTATTTTTCCCCCACATCTTATGCTACACTCATGTAGTTTAGAACATATCTAGGTTGCAAATCACTAATAAATGTAGGACCAAACTCTGCTTCTGGTCAGCATTTCCCTTTCTGCTCCTTCTGGAAACAGTGCTTTGCCTAAAATTTCCCAGCACAAACACAAACAATTCGATGTTCAAGAGTCTTGATATTATTTTTTTAAAAAACACAACAAAGTAAAAAACAATGGAGTAAAACTTTGCTTCAGTAAGCAATCTTTTCTTTCTGTAGTTATTTTCCAGATAGAGACTAATACTGTCATACTAATGAGAATAGTAATGACATACTACTACAAAGTCATGAGAGTGACTTATAGAAACTTGCTTTTCCTAGCTGGCCACAGTCTCACTCTGCTTTCAATTGGTGCTTCAAAGGCCCCTCTACTCAGCCTGCACATATTTGGGCCAGTCAACATCATAGTTATTTTTACATACGAGTACTTCACTTGTAGTAGTAGTGGGTAGAGAAGATAAATTCCTTGTGTGAACATCAGACAGTAATTCTCTTTGTGCAAATGGTTGTAGAGTAGATTTTGTATTTATGTCACTATTTCAGATTGGTAAAGGACATATATTTTGCTAAAAGGAAATTAATTCAAGGCAAAAAATATGTTATAAAAGTTAGATCTTGTTAATCAAGAAACAGGTACATTAGAGATGACCAAACACAACAAATGATTTTCAAGTATCTGGTGTCCAGTAACCCCTCTTGTGATCAGTTCATGAGGTAGTCCATAAATGCACTATGTGCAAAATGATGTTACATGAATGAAACATTTAATAGTTTTATAGAAAAATTGAAGGTGTTTAGAGAAAATTTAAGCAGAGAGGAGACTAAATATACCCCTATGGCTGAGGTGGAGCTGCAGGCCTCAGAGTTTTGCATGCCCAGGTGCTGTCAGCTGTGGAGAACGAGGATCCAGACCCACTTGCTGGATGCCCTCCATGTCTAAGCACAGTTAATAGTGGATCCGTACTGTGCCTCCATGCATGTGTGTGTGTGTGTGCATGGCTGTGAGCAAGGGGGGTCTGTACCAGCAACTGCAGTGGGGCTGCAGACTCAGGGGCTTGTACATCTGGGTGCCAGTGACTGGGGAGACTGGGATCCAGGGGCAGCTACTGGGCAGACTGGGTGCCTGAGGCCAGCTGCTGGAGGGATCCACCTTGTACATTTGCATTGACGTATTTCCCACTAACAGATCTTCATCCTGATCAGTCAGAGAGGGGAACAGGATGAGGCTGTTGGTGCTGTTCGTGTTTGCGTGTGTGCTGAGTGTGTCTGTCTATGCTGATTTGTGTGGCCAGCCATGTATATATGTATATATGTGTTGTAGATGGGTGTTTATACGTGTGCCTACTGGAACACATGCTCAGCCTCACTACTTCTTGGACCTGGGGGCATGAAGCTGCAGGAGCTGAGCCTCTGTCAGGCTGCTGGATTTGGCAGCCCCTAACACCTAGGAATTAGAAGTCTGTTATGCTTATACTTCATCATACATCTATGGACATTTAGGAGGAAACTGAATCCTTTATATTTGTAAAATTTGTGTTGTAACAGCTACAGCAGCATGTCTGAAGCTTAACCCTCAGAGTAGTTGCTAGAATTACCAACTATTGGGTGAAATAAGGTCACATATGCTTTATTCTTGTTAGTTTCTTGTTCTTTGCTCCATTTGATATGCTGTTGTTATTTTCATCTGCTGCAGAAGACAGAAGTCTCTCTCCCTCCAAATCCTGACCATGAAAACTCAGTCTTCCTCTACTCTGCTAAGTCTTCCACACTGAAAAGGAATCCCTGATCAGCAAACCACGTCAAAATTAAGTGCTTTTTTTGCTTCAAAACTAAGTGCTTTTAGAGACCTCCAGCTCTGTGTATACCATGCAACATTTGGAGAGATCCCATTTCCTACCTATCTCGTGGGCCTTCATGCCTGTTTGCCTGGATGTCTGTCTAAACAAAACACATGTTCTGCTCCCAGCACCTCTGTCCCATGCACAGTACAGAAAAAATGAAGTCCAGTCTAGGTAGGACAGCTCATTCCCCCTGGCCTGCCCCCCCCAAAAAAAAACCCCAAACCCAAACCCAAAACAACTACCAAAAAACTTCCAAACCCAAACCAAAAATTGTAAGCCTCTGAAAGGCTGAATGTAAAAATTCTCTGTGTGGGTTTCTATCTTTCCTGGCCTGCTTAGCTGAGCACCATGATACCAGGTGAGGGTCTATGCCCTAGGTGCTGGCAAGGAACTGGTCTAGTCACCAGTAAGTTTGTAGAGGCTGGTGCACCTTACTGAGGGCTGCTATATGGGGGGCTGGATGAGAAAGAGGATCATGAACAGGAAGGTTAGCATCCCTTGTTGTTCTACATGTTGTGCAACATAGACACAGATGACTGGTGAAGACCTCTGCTGATCACATTTGGGTGCTTGTTTGAGGGTGTGTTCTTGTCTGCTTCTGTGGTCCACATCTGGGAGGACGACCCTGAACTAGAGGGGACCGTCCTTGAAATTGCTGCTGTGACTAGCGATTTCTGCTCTAGGCAGTGCTTAGTGGGGACTGGAAGCTATGATGCAATAGGTACCCAGTAAGCCCACATCTGTGCAGTGCCACAGTAAGGCAATTGAGAACAGTCTTTGACTGGATTTTACATGTAACAAGTTAGATGATCAGTTCATGTTTCTAGTTAGCCTAGTGTTAATGCAGACACCAAGTGGTAGATGACACTACTGGATGAAAAATAAGGCATGATTTGTTATCTGCAGTGTTACTTGTAATTTATCTTTTTTGATCTGTATCAGAAATGGGAATATTCAAGAAAATCTCTGAGATTTAGCCACAGTAGCAGACAGGGTTACATTTGCAAGGGAGTTACCTGTTTTGTCTACTTTGAGTTTAAATTAAAAGCTGTTGGGATAGCAGTTCATCTAGTATGAAGAATTAGGAAACAAAGTAAAATTACTTCACTTTCATGGACTTCTGCTAGTAACCCTTTTAAAAGTAGTAATTATAGCGTATTATCTGTTGAGGTTTGAAATGTCTGCCTTCCAAAACATTGCATGATGGCTTCAGTTTAAGAAAACCACTTAAAGCAATTGACAAAAGACTTTTGTCTACAAGTGCCACGTAATTGTTTCATATTGCAATTTTATAAAATAAAACTTTGTATTGGGTTTGTGCGGCAAGATTTCGGTAGTGGGGGGGCTGCAGGGGACGCTTCTGCGAGAAGCT
>NW_009616668.1:0-11519 GCF_000690535.1 Cariama cristata
TAGACGAAGAGAAGGTGAAGTTAAAAACCTCTTCTGTCCTAGTGCCTGCTATAAAACAAATCCAAACAATGTATAATTTCCACACCTAAAAAAAAAACCATTGACCACTTAATGTCCTCTCAACTGGATGCCATGGGTCCATGGACAAGACACAAGGTATAGATGGTCGAAGGTGGCCGGGTTGGCAGTGGCAGGGCTGCCCAGAGCTCCCCATCACGCCGGAGAGCTGCAGGGCAGTTGGACACCCAAAGGGTCTGATTCTGCTGGATAAATCCCAGTTGCCTTGGACCGCTGTGGAAAGCTGCTTCCAGGTGGGTCCTGAGCATTCTCTGCTGAAAGCTGCTCCTTTCATTATTAGCATCTGTGAGTGAAAGAGGCAGGGAATTTCTGCTATTTCTGTAGATCCGGCTAAAGGTTACAAGTTACTAATAGATGTGTCTGAGGAATTTGGCTTGACATCAGTGGGTTTTTTTCATGTTGTGAATACATAGTAAGGCTCGATAACAAGTTTCATTGCAAACATAGAGGAATGATTAAATTTTGGAATTTTCAAGGGACCCTACCACATAGTTTCATCAAAAAGTCAGTCTTTAGCCCAAGCCTGTGGTTTGATACAAATACATTTCTGAAATTGAGGAGGAATTTTTGCAGTCCAGCACTGGGCTTGGGTGCAAATATAAGCCTGATGAAAATCCAAGCTAAGATGGATTGTTCTCATCTATTTTTTCATGTTTCAATAAAGGTTAGCATCCAAAATAAGCACAGGGCATGGAAATTGCATGAGACTTGTGAGATTTTTAGATATGACCAAGGGAAGCTGTAGAAAATAAAGAGCATGTGGAGACTGGTCATGTGTGATGGCCCAGTGTTGCTGTGCTCAACTAACAGTCTGTAATAACAAATTTCTGTCCTTGGCTCTGAGTGCTTGCTTGCAGGAGAAGAAGGGCTAGCACTATGTCCTGTGTTTTGCGGCTGGGGAAACTGAGGTAGGATAGGAGTGGGTCATAGCAAAGCAGGTCACTGGCTGAAAATTCACCTCCTGCCTTCCAGTCTAAGTCTTTCTACTCCTCCCACCTCCCTCCGTGCAATCACTCTTTGACAGGGCATAAGGAGCAGGGGCCTGAGTGATTTGACAGGGGCCATTTCTCTCTCGATATCTATATGGCTCATTTTGAAGAGCTGGAATGAAAGGCTGTGTCCAGCATTTCAGAGTTTGGCTTTTACAGGAGGAGTTCCTTTGACTTTAGGGGAGTCGCTGAAGATTTGTGGACCGCTGTGGCACCGATCTGCATATAGCCATATGTGTGGTGCATCTGAAGAGCTGGTGTTAAATATTGGGGTTATGCTACATAACCATTTTATCAGATCTAACTGACACAAATAAACCAATGTCCTTCATTAAATCAACTTGAAAGCGATTATTAAAAACAACCGATGAGCCAGAATCCACTCCAGTGAGGAGCAGACGTGCATGAGGGCTTGTGTATATAATTTGGACAATACTGATGTTTGGACCATAAGCATTTTTATTGCGGAGAGTACAATCTATCAACATGTCATTTGAGGCTTTTTATGTTTGTCTTGGGTCAGGGCTGCCCCAGTTTTTAAACAGTGGCTCTGTCACTCAGCAGCTTGGCCGACGCTTTGTTCTTCTGTTAATTCACACGAGCCTCAATTAAACAAGTTTATAATTTGTGGGCTAGGAGTTAAGAAAATTCTCTGTTTGGTAATTAAACTGGGAAACTTGGAGTTTCAGAGCTGAGAAACAAAGCGCTGTCATATTTAGGTCCCCAGTAATCTTTCCTTCATAGCCCCATAGATTAAGATGATTGCTGGCTGTCGAGATCTCCAGCAAGGAGCCAGATCGCGGTGGAAAAAATGTGCTTCTCCTGCTTCTCGCTGCAGCGATAATCATCTTGGCACAAGGCATTGCTTAAATACATTTGTGCACGCTCGGCTCCGTTACAGCAGCATGGAAATCCAGAGCGTGCCCAGCGCAGTTGCTCTGGATTTGTAATGACATAACCAAGAATTGCTGAGATGCTGTTCAGAAGGCTTCTGCGTTTCAAGGTATTTGGCCAAAGCTACGTGACGTGATTAGGATGCTAAAAGCACCCTCATTAAAGAGTAAGAGGCAGCATCGTTGATGTTGCTACTGCAGGGAAGTTGGTGTAAGAGCTTAGGGTGTACAATAGAATGGTTTCCTTTTTTAATACTTGATGTCTTAATAACTGTCTTTGTGTATTACTGAGAAATATAACATGACCGCCCTAATCAGCTGTTCACATTTTTTAAGTGGTATCAGCACTGTTAATTAACTCAAGTTTTAGGAAGTTGGGGAAGTTGAAAGCTGATGTGCTTTCGTTCGGTGTGCTGCTAAGCTGATTTTCATTGATTTGTGCTTGTGAATTAATCAGCCATCCGAGCACTTAGTTATTCCATTTGCCTCTGCACTTTCTTTGCTTATAAGTGATATCTTTGAAGTTTATTAAAAGAATGAGTCATGTTGTAGCTTCCTAAGAATTTTCCCCCTCTGTAGTCATACATTTTTCATGCTGCTCGAATCATAATCTGTATAATGAACGCAGGGAAAATATTGCTATATGGAGCTGCGTCTATACAGCTCAACTTTGGAGATACATATCCTATTATTTGCATGGCTGACTGCTCTAATATAAGAACGTTTAAAATCTTTTTCAGACTTTCAGAGCCGGGCTAAAAAATTAATGTACTTCCCTGTTTTAGCACTCCCCTGACTTGTCTGCAGTTGTGCACAGTCAACCTGTTTCCACGCTGGTTCTGAGTTATGGTGCACGGCTCTGATATCCCTTGCTTGGGCAGATTAATAGCGGAAGTCCCTCATAAATTCACTAGCAAGAAAGTAATTGCTTCCAAAACTTGTACAGTTTCTAATTAGCCTAAGTCTGTTTCTTTTGTAGCCCTATTCAAGCGCTGTGTGGTTCACGTTGCTCTAATTTTAAGCGTTTGCAAAGGATCTATCTCTCTCTATTGCAGGACATGACATGTTTAATTTTAATGTAGCTGAATTAAGTTTTAGGGAGTGAAGCATCAGCAGGGACCATCAGCAGGGATCAGGTGCCATAAACATAGCGTGGATGCAAATGCCATGTAGAAGTAGAAGTGTTCTTCACAGAGGATAAACGTGAGAACGCAAAACATAATCATCCATAAAATTGTGTGCACTCTGTTTTAAAGACTGGTGCTTGATGGGATTTTGTGTCTGGAATAAAATAGCTCAGCCAAAGAGCAAAGGTGGTGAAACTACCTAGAGAGGTACAGAGGAGTTGGGCTTTTGTCTAGAAGAAAAGCTGTTCCTTGTGTGAGTTTGCCCTTTTGGGTACCGATGGGTTTGTGACCTGTGTTGTGATACCGTGGGTTAAACCAATTGGCTGAACCTCTAATGACTTTTATCTGGAAAGAAAGAAATAAGCAAAAATAAGTCTCAGCAAGCCACATACTGCTGAGCTAATTTATGAGAATTTTACTAACTTGAAGAGGGAGCAAGGCAGTAGTAAATTTGAGGTCATGGCTAAGACTAAATCAATAATTCAGGAAGTTCAAGTGATCAAATCTCCAAATTAAGAGCAGCTGATCTCAAAATGATGAGGCTGAAGTTGAGTGGAGTGAGATGTAGGTGATCTTGAGGGGTTGCATTCACTGACCAGTGATTGTTGCAGGGCACGGAGCTAGCTGCTGCAGGGGGTGGGTATTGCAGCGACCCAGAGGACTTCAGCTTCTATTGCAAGTAAATCACTGAAACCAGCAGTGCCCGTGTCTTGGCTTTGTGTAGGGCACAGCAGGAACACGCATCCCACTCCGATGTGCGCTTCTTCGGTCCGTTTGCCATATTGAGTGGTTGGGAAGGAAGCTGGAGCAAGAACCCAGTATCTCTGCTGACTTAATATGATGAAATCTGAGATGAAGGTGTCTTTTGAACGATGCCACTTCTAAATTAGCGACTAGTTTTGAGTGTGAAAAGCTAGAAAACAACGGGAAAACAATGGGAAAAGCCGTTTTCCCAAAGACTCGTGCTCCTGCCTGTTCACACTAGTGAGCTACAGAGCTTTGCAGGTTGATGTGTGGTGGGAAACTTCTCTCCATGCTCTGCCCAAGGGATGCTCATAGCGCTCGTCACATCAGCCTGCACGTTCTGGGTACTTCCCACCCCAAGGACTAGCTTTTTTTTGGGGGGGGGGTACAGATACAACATGCCAGCACTGCGTGACCTTTACTTCTGCCAAGTGAGGGGAGATCAGGAGGGATGGGGGCTTTGGGGGTGCGTGAGCGACAGTGCTGGCCTTTTGGCTGGCAGGCGGCATCAGGGTGGGAGATCTGTAACCAGTGCAAATCAATCTTATAAAAAATCCCTCGTTGTTTGCTGTGTATGTTTGCTCTGGGGCCATCACTTCAGCTCCCAGAGTTTCATAAAGCTGCACGGACTCTTTGTGAAGTGGTAGGATTATAAAAGTCCCTCAGTTGTTCTGGTGGCCTTTGACCAAAACAACACAAGCTGCTTTTTAATATCATCAAGTCCATTCTACTAATCAGTAAACAATAAGTATTTCTCTACAGCACCAACTTAAGGCTGGATTTTTTTACCCTCCCTCTGCATCTGCGGGAGGCGCAGGCAGAGATGGAGTTTTTTCCGAACAGTTCTCAGTATTTACTGAATTAATTTAAGCAAAAGATAGTAAGTGTGAGATGAGCTGGAGGGAGTTTTTACCAATGCCTTTATATTTTTGGATGTTTCCTCGTGTACTCAGCCCTGAAAAATAATCTGTGTGTTTACTGATTGTGTTTGCGCTGACTTTACTGTGCCAATGTTATTTTTGTATCTAGCTCATGACCCTCAATATCCAGGGGGGATATTGAGCAGTTTGGACAAGTGCCCCCAGTCTCTATTTTTTTAATGATTTTTAACAAGGGTCTGGAGTGCTGAATGCCTGGTGGTCACTGTAGCTGTCTTCTCCTGTAGATGAGGTTTTGAGGGGAAAAGCAGGGAGGAGTACACTCAATATCTTCCTTAAAATGCTACCACCCTCCCTGGCAGGCACTTGGTGAGCAGCCTGCAGACCTCCAGGCAAACAGAGCTGCCGATACCAAGCCAGAAAATTTAAGAATAATCTTGGAAACTGATGACTTGTGTTTCTTTAGCTAGATGGAGGAGGTTGAGCAGTGTTTTCCACCTGGTTGCTAGAAGTGCTTGGCCACGTGAGGCTTCATGTTCATCCTTCGATACTGGTGATGCTGGTCTTGGTGGAACCTTGGAGGTAACAGCAGAGCCAGCAGCAAACCAGCTCTTGTGGTCTGTGCCATGGTCACCTCTAAACACCGAGCTCATTGCTGAGCAACTGGGGTACTTAAGCCTCCCAAGGAGTGACTGAACAACAAGGAGCAGCACCTTCCTGCAGCCTGGACATTTTCTTACAGTTTTGGAAGTCTTGTCCTAACTGGGAGTTGGAGGAGCAGTGCTGCCGTGGGGAGGAGCAGACCAGAGGTGAAGCAGGCTGGATTAGGAGGATGAAGTTTCAGCAGTGCCACGATGCTGTGCAGGGCAGCCATCCTTCCTCCCCCACAGCTTCCCCCATGGTCTCATGCAAAAATTTGTCTCCTTTTTTTCCAGGCTGTAAAAAAGAGGGTAAGAGCATGTCCCTCCCAGAAGTATTGACTTGCTGACTTTTTTAAGGATCGTTAGGTGCTTGGCTACTGCAGAAAAATAGCTTAGATGAGCACAGGGGCAGAAGCAAAGCCCTGTTTTTTCTGGAGGAGCTCTGGTTTTGCCCCCAGTGAAGATGCTTTCGTCCCCATGGAGTTGCTTCTGGTTTAGCAAAGGGAGAAGGGAATGGGTGATGTGGCACTGAACCATGCAAGTTCACCATTTCTCCACCTTTAAAGCCCAATTCCATCCCTCTGGTTTGAACCTAAAATTAGCACTTGTCTTCAGAAGATCTCAAGGTTCACAGACATCCTCTACTTTGTTCCACTTTTGCACTATTTAATTTTTTAGTGATTCTGCTCTTTGTGCTCTCAAGAATCATACACTTTGCGGATGCACAGAAGAGAAGGATGATTTCCATGCTGGCAGATATTTTTTCCCCTTTCTTCTTTGGAAGGAAAGGTGTTTCAAAGAAATCTGCTGTTTCTCTGGGCTCGAGCTGCTGCTACTGTGTCAGCATCTGCATCTACACTTTTCTGCTAATGAGCCACATCCCTGCCAGTGCTTGGTCTGGGCGCTGCTGCCCGGTGGGACTTTGCCCAGCGCATCTGCTCATGGATCAATAATGCTTTACAAATGCCCGTTTCTTGCACCAAAACTGGGAGTCTCTTAATTTTTCTGTAAAATGACCGGTAGTCCGGAAGAACCTTGAGATCCCAAGATCCAAACAATCATGTGAATAAAACCAGGTGTTTTACTGAAAATCTCCAATACATATATTCATAAAGCCCCGGGTTACAGTTACCTGGTCCTGTTGCATTGGCACCACGGAGAAGACAGAAAATGGATTTTGGAGTGCAGGGACTGTCTTTTCATCTTGATTGCCAAAATAGTCTTGATCTGGGGCAGTTAGAGCAATTTTGTACAGCTAAAATAGGCGGTTTTCATTTTCTCTTAATTAAATTGAATAGCTGGAAGCAGGAAAGCCAGTGCTGTATGGCTGAGGGATCTTCCCTGGGCACAGTTAGGGAGGAGGGCATGTGAGATGGTTTTACAAGGGGCTGGAATGAGATTTGTATGGATATTAGAGGACAGTGGCAGAAATCACAGCCTTGGCTTGGAAGGGGAGAGGTCCCGTGGCACATAAGGCAGTTATCTCTAGAAATGTCCTGCTGACTTATTGCATTGGTTGCTCACGAGACTTTCTTCCAGGCGTGTCATGTTCTGAAACCAAGTGACCTTCTCAAACGTCTCTTGGTAGCTCAGGAGCAAGAGCATCCTCCATTTGAATGCTTTTAAAGCTGCTTTCCAGGATGAAGACTATTTTACTGCTGGAGAAGCCTGGGCATACAGTGGTTTGGTGATGTCTTACTGAGGGAGAGACTGAATTTTGATGCCATCTCCAAATTTGTTGCTTTTCCATAAGATGCAGCATGAAGGGGGAACAAAACAGATCATTTTCAGGGTTTGCTGTGGCTGATGTGCCAGCACTGCCCTGAGCTTGTGAAGGGTTAAGCTGACAGTGACCGTTTCCATGTTTCTTCTCAGGGCGTGACCTACTGCGGTGAAAGTTCGGCCAGCAACCTCACCATGGCCAACGTCCCCTGGCACGAGGAGGTGGTGCACTTTGTCCAGGAGCTGGCTGACCTCATTCCCGACTATGAGATTGCATGCGAGCACGAACACTCGAACTGTCTCCTGATAGCTCACAAAAAGGTGAGGCCGTACCACGGTGCGATACCAGGCACCGTATCTTCTCCTTGGAAGTGTTGCACAATTGCCTTGTTCCAACACATTTTCTCTCTAGGGTTAGCTGAATATTTTTTTGGGGAAAAAATTAAATGTATAGCATATATTGCAGAGACCACTGTGGAATTGTTACTGAAACCGGTGCAGGTTGAGGCCGGTTGTGATAACTTACAGCACAACCATGGCAAGCCAGGCGAGAAGCATTTAATGGCTCCAGGAGGAGCTCAGTGCAGTATCTCCTGTGCTTTCTCCCATGCACTTTGCATTTTCAGAAAGGTAAGAACAAATGGTGTTTAGGTGGGTCAACTGGCTTTGTCTTGTTTCTGTAGTTTAGTGATGGTTTTCAGTGCTATAGACAGCTTGCTAAGGAATTTACACCAGAATAGGCTAGGGTTGTGGTTTTCCTCTTCTGGATCTTTGTGATATCTGCCAGAACTGTAGACCTCCTTCCTTTCAACCAGAATTAAGATAATGTATTTTCCTTCCTTTAGAGAACTAATTTTGGCAAAGGACATGGATACGTGGATGTTAACAGAGGATGCTTTCCTTTTGAACTGGAGCTGCATTGCTGCAAAACTGTTTTGCAGGACAAATGAAGCAGCTAGAACAATTATACACGTTCTCCATCCTAACGATGGAGAAGAGGTAGTGGTGCCGCCTTCTGATACCAGCCCAGCATCCTTTTATGCTACTAGAGTGCTTCACAGGCCCAGCATGTCTCAGCACCCTCTGTGTGTGTAAAATGTTTTGTTTGAAACTTGAGTTCCTTCATAAATACCATCAACACAATTTGAAATACAAGTGAAATGCCAAAAAAAATACTAATTTTGAAGGATGGAGGGTATGAAAAACACCAAGTACAGTTTTGTTTTCTGAGCTTCAGAAAAGCTTAATAGAAAGATAATAAAAATGTTAGCTAGGCAGCTGATGGAGCAGCTGCTTATTATGCTAATTGTGATGATTTTTGCTCTTTGGATATTCTTTGCTTGTGTTTGCTGAAGTCACAAATGCTCTCGCATCCCTCGCTTAAATGGGAGCTGGTTTTAGTGAACGGAGCTGTAGGGCTTTCTGTACGAGGTAATTCACAGTACACACAGGGAATAACTGGTTAAAATCACCACTTGCAAAAGATCCAAAATGCTTTAAATCCATGTTTGAAAATTACTAGAATCTCATTGTTGAAAACTTCTGCGCAGTTACAAAACTGTTGTTTGCTTTTGCAATTTGGGGTTTTATGGGAAAAAGCGGTAAAGGAGCAGAGAAAAACAGGATATGGGGCACAATTTTTGCTTTAACTCACCTTAAAGTTGCTTTACTTATAGTCTCAGTCTTGGTTGTTGCCACTGGCAACTGTGCCTGAGCAAATCCTTGAATGTAAAATATTCTTTTCTGTTCTAAGGTGAAGGGCCCAGGGAAAGAAAGGAAACGGATTGCCACCTGACTTATTGATGTGTAATTTAAGTAACACTGTTAGTAACAAGAATAGATTGGTACTGGCCCAGGAGGAATGCAACAGCTGCTTTGCTTTCCAAAGCCATTAGGAGAGGGCGTCTTTTGGAAACAATCTATACTCGGTACTAAAATAACTAATAAAAAAATAAATTTATTTCTATTACATTTAATTTTGAATTTCAGGCTCCAGTGGAGAATAAAATTTGTCAGTGTGTATTATTTGCAGAAAACCTGTACTCTGGGAGCAATCAAACTGTAGTGAATAATTGTAAAATCAAAGGTATCTTAAAAAAGTTAAGGAGTTGCAGGAAGACGGTAGTAAAACTCATTAGGAAATGTGATTTATTTCACTGTGTTCTTCTAGGTCTGAGATTTGAGGTGTTCAAACAATGCTCATATTAATAATTTTAAACACCAATATTGAAATGCCAGCCTGTACAAGAGAGTCTGGAACTGTCAGAGAAATAATGCATCTTTCTTGTAGCCTCTGCTCCTTGATTTATGGAGAATCGTTGATTGGCATCTGCTTACTTGATGAATAATAGTTTAGGACTTAGGCTCTGAAGTCTCTTAAGACCGGGGATTTAGGCAGAAAAGGGGAATTTAGGAAGAGGAAACTGCAGTTTGTACGTCTGGTGTTATTTACTTTTCTTGGGAAATTGAGAGGCGATGCAAGGATAGGAGTTGTTGCATCTTTGGGGCGCTTAAAAATCTACCATTAGGCTTCCAAGTCTCTTCCCACACACATATCTCCCCCCCTTTTCTTAAACTGACCAGAAGTGGGTTCCTGGTGTCTGCGTGTCTTTCTGCAGTTACAGGTGAGGTGCTTGTGAAAGCCTTCAGGACTCAATGAGTCTCGGGAAGTGCGATGTGTCCCACTCAATCTCAGAGCACTTTGGATCTGGCACTCCTGTGCTATCCCAGGAGAGCTTAACAAGCCTCATCACCTGAAGCCTTACAGCAAAATGTTAGTTTTCCAGTTACCCTTCAGAGAGTACTAAAAAATAACACAGAGAACGTCTGCACGCCATTCACCATGACCTGAAAAAAACCATTAGTTACTGGTATTTCCACTTTTTTGGGGGCCAACTGGGTATCAGCTTCTTAAGCCTGAAGGACAAGCGAGAACGGCCAGGGTTGAGTGCAGCCCTCCCTTGCCTTGGTCTGGGCTCCCATGGGTGGGAGAGCTCCTCTCCCCTGTCTCTTCTGCATCCTCCTCCCAGCTTTCCACTCCCCCCTGCATACTGGTTTCCATCCCTCCTTGAGAGGTGCCCGATGTGTTTTGGCTCCTTCCTCTTTGATTCTTTTCTTTAGCGATAGCGCTAAATTCTTGAGTAATTATATTTGCTTTGTAGCAATTCCTATAAACACCACGGTACAAAATATCTAATTTATTACAGCTCTTTTAAACTAATTGGCTGATACTGAGACAGCAGCAACTTCATAATTTAACAGTTAATTCAAGTAACCTTTTCCAGAGAGACCTAAGGTGGCTGCTTTTCCTGGGTTGTAACAATAAATGTATCCTTGAGACAACCATAACAAGTGCCTAAAGAAGGGGGAATGTGCTGCAGCTGCCTTGCAGCAAAGATTATTTTTTTGAATGAAAGTTAGCATCTTGGTAATTTCTAGAATAAAACCCTTCGGCCCGCTTTGTTGAATTTGCTTTATTACGTGTGTTTACCACCCGCTCCATTGTGTCAAAACTTGCCTGCCAATTATCTCCTATTACGTTCATTTAAATATCTGCCTCCTCTTTGCAAGGGGTTTGTTTTCCAGCTGTGTTCTCCCTGTTGCTTTACAGCCACAACTTTCTCGTTAGTGCAGTTTCTATCGTGTGCCGCTGCTCGGTCTGGTCCTTAGCCAGTCTGCTGGTATGTTGTGAGCATCCCTGCCTCTTCCTTGTGATGCTGGGATTGATTTCCGTATCAATTAGCCATGCACTTTTTGCTCTCTTTGGAGGTCTCAGTTAACAGGGTGAAACAAATGGCTGGTGGGCTCAGAAACGTGGCTGCCATCATCCTTTTTTGCCTTAAAAAATGGATACGCCGACTTTCACAAGCAGATCCGAGATCATACCCTGGATTCAGACGTTCCCTGGTGGTGCAGATGCACACCTGTGTCCCAGACCTCCCTTGTCACACCAGTTGGATTATTTCCCTGGTAGATGTGGTCTGGATTAGCGTTGCATCCTCCAGCATGGCAAGGTGAGCCTGGCATCCACAAAATTACCCAAGGCAGATGCTTTTGGGAAGGCCCCTGTAATCATTTCATTTCCCATAACCAAAATCACAGAATCATAGAATGGTTTGGTTGGACGGGACCTTAAAGACCATCCAGGTCCAACCCCCCTGCCATGGGCAGGGACACCTTCCACCAGACCAGGTTGCTCACAGCCCCATCCAACCTGACACCCCGGGGGAGGGGGCAGCCACAGCTTCTCTGGGCAACCTCTGCCACTGCCTCACCACCCTCACTGGGAAGAATTTCTTCCTAATATCTCATCTAAATCTTCCCTCTTCCAGTTTAAACCCGTTGCCCCTTGTCCTATCACTACAGGCCCTTGTACAAAGTCCCTCCCCAGCCTTCCTGTCGGCCCCTTTACGTACTGGAGGCTGCTCTAAGGTCTCCTCGGAGCCTC
>NW_009616669.1:0-2063 GCF_000690535.1 Cariama cristata
AAATAAATATAAATTATACATATAATAAATAAACATAAATTCTATAAATAAATTTGTCAAACATATCTAATCATAACACCCATCTACTGTAGGGTGTATGCAACTTATTTCTTCATTTTACAAATAAGCAGTCAACACTGAATAACTCATCTGCTCTTTGTTTCTCTTAACTGCTTTCAAATCCTCAATGCAACTCCAGTATTGCCCAAGATTTTTAAAATATATTCAAAAAAATTTATGTTACTCAAAATTCAAAACATCACTTTCTTTCTTCCTAAACGCTAATAAGGGTTTTAGCATATGCAAAACTGAGTATTGCATTTGTGACTGAATTACAGTATGAAATTTAATTTCTCCTGCTAATTTACAACTCAAATAATTCACTCACTCCTTCCTTTTTTTTTTTCTTTTTCTTAATATTGAAGCTCTCTCTTTTTGTAACAAGGTCTTAAAGGAATTAATTAATGTAGATTATCTAAAAAAAGAGAACATAAGACATTACATCACAGAAAGTAAAAGATTTTTTAAGTTGTTCAGGCACTCCTGGACATCAGAAAAGCTGAAATGGGTGGATGTGACAGAGGAAAGGAAGAAAGATTGCCAAAATACATTTGAAACTCTGAAGTTTTGCTCAGGTAACTGTATACCACTTGACAACCACTTTTATGCTCACTCTAGTGCATAAGCTAGCACATTCTCATAGATAATGAATATGAAGATGTACAGTGCTACTTTTGGAACAGGGTGTATGAACAGAGCAGTAAAAGATTATAACATTACAGAAATGGGACGTTTTCCAGGTGTACTCAGATCACAGACGTACAGGTCTAATATTGTAGAGACAACCAGTCACCTGAAACTCATCTTACTGTTGATATGGTTGGAGAAGTAAACTTACATGGCAGTTTAGTCCGATTCTTATTTTGCTTCATTTTTCCAAATAATGACTTTTACAAGACTGATTGTTCAAATAGTGTAGTAAAAGAAGCCCCATATCAACAAAACTATTTTTTTTTGTTAAGAATTTTGCTTTTTTTAAAGATTACACAATGATGGGCCAGGGTCTATGAAAACACTAGTTTTTTGATGCTGAATGATATATCAAATTAAAGAAGATCCAGTGAAGTCAGTATGAAGTAAGATGCAATTCAGAGTGATGAGGATATTATAGTTTGATATTAAAGCACAGACTGATCTGCGAACGGCATAGAACTGCTTAAAAATAAATTATCTATTACAAAAAGAAAAAGTAATGAATAGTGTTATTTAATTATGAACATCACAATAAAGAATAGCTATGAAAAACAGAGAATGCTGGAAGAAGCTATACGATATTCTTGCAACTCTGTATTCTGTTATGAGAAACAGAACTTGATTTCTTAATACAGTACACTGATAAGGGAAAAGAATAACTTGGGCCAAAAAGTTCATAAGAATGTTGAATTAATTGCTGTCCTGGTTTGGCTAAAACAGGGCTATTTTCTCCTTTCAGGAATTTTTCTCTTTCCATCAAATCCCTTCTAAGTAACTGCACTTTCTGAAAGTACAGCTACATGATTTTCAGACACTGTCTGCGCTTCAGGCCTGATAACTCTCGATGTTTATAGTTGCTACTGAAGTATCAGTAGGATTGGTATGCAGAATGGCCCATGTTTATACTGATCCCCATGAGAACTAAGACCACTGCTGGCCTTCTTTTGTTAAGCGAATAAAAAGTAGTAAAAGGGTTGCACCTGCGGAAGAGTGCAGATGGGAGAGGTGACCAAAAACTGACCAAGGAGGTATTCCATCCCATCCACGTCATCCTCAGTATAAAGCTAAGGGATCACAAGGGTCTCACTCTCTTCTCTCATGGCCGGCATCCCTGAGGGACCCTGCTCGCCCTCCTGCCTCCGACCCCGATCCGTGCATTCCTGAATCCGGTTCCTGTCAGTGGGCGGTCCGGGGCCCCGCCCGGCTGCAGCAGTGGCCGAGCCTCTGGGGGCTGCGGGCTGCGGTCTGCAATCCCCCACTGTCATTGGGACACTCAGGATTGTTTTTGTATACTTTTCCTTATTTCCACT
>NW_009616670.1:0-13921 GCF_000690535.1 Cariama cristata
GGTGTCTTCCAACCGTAACGATTCTATGACACTCCAGTGGCTAAAGTTGCTGGTACCTTGCTCCCTTTTGGGTAGAGGACGGGCAATGCAAAGCAGGGCTTTTTCAGTCAGCAGGTTTTCAAAGCCAGCCTGTACTGCTGCTATGCCTGCTCCACGATGCAATCACTCACGGACACAGCAGCTTGCACAGCAGCAGCAGTTCTACATCACACAATATCCCAGTGCTGGGCTGTATGACTTCTGCTGTGAGCATAGCAAATTGCAGATCTTGTGCTATGAATCTTGGTTGCCGGAAAATGACTGAAGTGTTGAAGTGATTTAGATCCAGAAAGTCTTGGTAACAGGTCCTGGATCCATAGGTCGAGGTGCTGGAGCTGGGCAGGCTGTCTTTCAAAGGCCAGGAGTCTGCCTGATTGCTGCTACCCAAGAAGCAGTTTTTTTTCCCTTGCAGAGATCATGCGTGTTTCATCTGCTCATTCAGGCTTTTGCCTGAAGGGCAAGGACAAGGAATGTGATTAACTTCTCTTTGGCATGGAAGTGTATTTTGCTTCACATTTGTCAATAAATGAGATTAGGTTTCTGTATTTGTGCTGAGAGTCTGCGTGAGAGGCACGTTTAATGAATGCTAAAATAAACTCTATGGCTAGCTGTTGGGTAACAAACACAGCTAAAACTTGCATCACAGAAGAGATCCTAACATTGCAGAGATGACAGTTATATGATCAAGAAAAAGAGATTCAGCCCAAACCAGAAATTATCCTGAATCTTACATGAAATGATGATTCAGTACCAAAAGCAGTGCGTGTATAATAATGTCCATGCCCATGCTTCTTCTCTACTTGAAAAGGACATTTCCCACTCAGTCCTGGGTTACCTCTCCCAGTCCTTCCAAGTATGAATAGTTTTTGTCCAGAATCTCAACATTTTCCCCTAAAAAGGTCATCTCAGGAAAATGGGAGGCAAGGACAAATTACCTATTTCTGGGTGTCCTTCCCACTGCCCACTCTGATGAGCCCTGGGCACCCCCGCTCTGTCTAGCAGGGCTAGTGAGACCATTTAGGAATAAGGAAACCTTTCTTACATCTGGAGACTTGTAGGTCAAGGGACAGACCTGGTAAACTCCTGGATATCTTGGTTTGGGACCCCCTGAAGAAATGCCAGTGTGTGGATTTCAGGAGGGATTTCTTGGCAAATAAAGCTGGTATTTCAGAGAGAAAATTGTAAAAATCTGGAGGAATTGTTGTGGATGATGGTTAAATGAATACTTGAGTTTCCTGCCGGAGGCTGGAGGTAAAGGCCAGTGCCCATCCCGTGCTGCGGTGGTGGCTTGTAGGCACCCATGCTGCACTTGCAGCAGCCCTTTCCTTAACGACAAGGCTGGGGATCTGAGTCAGCTTTCCTGATCCACAGTTGTGCACTTTCAGGCATGATATGAGATTTGTTGATAACCAAAGAAGAGTGGTGAAGTGAAAAAAGTTGCCATGGGCAAACGGTCCTTGCCCAGCCAGCATGATGTCTGCACTGCAGTCAGGAAAGAACATTGCTACATGAAGATGTCCTGAGCAAGCTTTTCTGTTGCTTGCTTGCATACCAGTATTGGTAAAGCAGCAGTAAAGGCACAATACAATTTTGGGCTGTGTAGCCCTAGCACCTAGCCTTTACATACTGGTTACAGTACATGCTTCTACCTCTTCAGTGCTCCTCTCTCTCAGTCCATTTGTCAAGGCAGATTCATGGATGTTGACCTGTTCTGCTGATGACAGTGTAGGTGCTGCAGACCCTTCCCAGGGCAAGTGAACTCGGCTTCCACAGACGTCCCAAGCTTTAATTTTTTTTCAATAATACTTCTAGCTCTTCTACTGTCAAACCCCTGGGTGTAAGACTGCCCTCCTGAATCTGCAGACAAGCAGCTGCAATGCTGTTGTTGTTGCCTAGGACTTTCCTAAGCTGCATTTCAGGGAATTGGTCCTTTCTGTGGTTGAGCTTATCCATTCTACCTGCTGCTGATGGGCAGAAGAGAAAGCAAGAGTGGCAAAGAAATGTTGTGCAATGCAAATAATGTTGATAAGAGCTTTCAAAACCATCTCTGTCCACATAGCATATATTTGGTTGGTTGTTTGAATTGTTAGTTCTTCTGGAGAGGTTTCCTTGTCTATCCTATATTTAGAAAATGTGGGCAGGCCATGCAATTTTAAGAACGAGCCTTGTGTTTGCAAGGCTGTTGCTCATTTCGTGTGTTGTAACATTTTGTGTTGGTAATGTTTTGAGTCAGTGATTGAGAGAGATGGCATGAGTCATAGCTCTGATTTTCTTACAGGGTTAGGTAAGTGTCTTTTTCATTTTGGGGGATTAGAAAGGAAAAAAGAAGCAGTAGTAATCTGAAGCACTGTCAACAATTTTGGTTTTATTATGATAATCTGGTATTTCCCGTAAAGCCCCAGGTGTTGTACTTGCTTTTTTTTTTCTGGGAATCTCCAATTTCTCTTATCCTTTGTCATCGCAGGGCAAAGGCAGACATTGTGTCTTTTCTGGGCCCTATGCATTCACAGTATCAACGATAATAACAAGCCTCAAACACATCTCTAGATGGATAACTTGTGATATTTAATCCAATATCACCATTTTCAAGAAGGAGATGAGGCCCAGTTCGTAATTTCCAAGTGAGCTGAGTGTGTGGCATCTGTCTGTCCCCTCCTCCTTTCCCCTTCTTCTCTTCGTGCTCTTTTTTGCAGGTCAGAAGAGACACCGAGTGTCTCTTGTACGTATTTCTGCCTTCTCATGCTTGTGGAGAACCACACGGCTGTGAACCTGACCCATCTCTTCTGCCACGTGCAGGCTTAGCAGCAGCCTCAATGTAATACTTGGGGCCCTGGCCTCGGAATGGCTTGGGTGCTTCCCCCAGCAGGGACGTTTTTTCTGCGCTGAAGCCTCGGGGCTTATCTGCACAGGGAGGCTCTTGCAAAACATGCTTGGCCTAGGGTGTGAATTTAAAGGGAAAGAACTGTTCTGCACCAGATTCCTGCCTTAAAGTCTCTTATTCTGCAGAAAAAGGCTGGTATTTTTACCGTGGTTCTGGCTGGACTTGGTTGAACAGCTGCACTTGACCTGAGCAGCCAAAGGCCCTTGCGGAAGCTCTGTTCTGAGCTGACCTTGGGTTCTCGATGCTGGCTCTGGTTAGCACTGTGGAGGAGGAGAAGGGGTGGCAGGGAGGAGGCTGGTGCCCTTGGGCTCCCTGTGTACCCAGAAAAAGGGGACCACCTCAGAGCAGAGCCTACCTTAGGGGTTCTTGGTACTCTGTGTAGGAGCCATCCTGAATAGAGAGACTGCACAGACCAACCTGAGTTGACAGTCCCCCTTCCTCAGGTTTGGGCTTGGATTAGCTGCTCGAGTCCAGACCTGTCAGAGCAGCCTGGGCCTCAACTTGATGAATTACCCTGAATCAGCAGCCCTTCCACACCGCGCTCGCAGTCCACGTGAGCTGGCTGAGTTGCTGGGGTGGTGTGCTACGGGAGTTGTATGTGGGTATTTTGCTTTGTAGGCTGCAAATATGGTCCTCACCGAGAGCTATCAGACTGGCCACCCTAGCTGTCATCTGTGGCCCTCACGTGCCAGAGCATGAAGCTTCCTGAAGCCTTCTCCTCAAATCCACCTGTCCAGCACTGTCTCAGACCCACCATGCCAGATCTGAGATGCTGAGGAAATGGTCTTATAGGGAGCTGACTGTGGTACACGGCTGGTGTGTGCTGGCTGAGCTGGCATCGGAGGCGTGGTGGTGGTCCCCAGCCTGGCTCCTGGTGGTGGATGGAGGTCCCATGTCTCCAGTCGCACTGGTGCAAGTCTGCTAAGTGCTTTCTGTGTGAAGCATTACTGTGGCTCTTGCAAGGATGATGGGCGAGTAGGGCAGGATCTTTGCATTTGGGAGTCGGGGAGGGGACCCTGGAAACATCTTGCACCACACAGGATTGAAACCTGAGGTCACTGAAAGGAGAGGGGACACTGTAACAGGACAGAAAGTCATGTAAATGAAGCACTCTTTCTTTATCTCTCTACTGAGGCCAAAGGTGGAAGCCCAGACATCACTAACTGCTCCCAGTTTTTACTCGGTACATCAGTGTCCCTTGGAAGTTACTGTCCCTGCAGTCACTGAAGGCAGGAGCATAGCAGGACTGGCAGAGAGGGAGGGACATTTATATGAAGCATAGGCATGCTGTCAGCTAGATTAACTAGGGTAAAAATGCACGCGGGGGTTATAAGCCTCTGGGCATCAGGGCAGAAAAACAGCTCTGTCCTTGAGAGAATGCAGGAGACTTCCCTTCTGGGAAGTTATTCAAAAGGAGTAAGTGATACTTGCTGCCATGAAGTGGAGGTCCCTGTCTAGCAAGGAGCATGGTCTAACCCAACATGGCAGCCTCTCTGCAGCGTGGTGGTCTTTTCTGACTGCTTTCTGTGCCTGTCACAAGTCCCCATGCGTCACCGAAGCCTTCCCCTGTTTTTCACTGCTGGAGTTGCCCTGCTAACAGAGTTGGCTGCTTGAGGACTCACCAGGGCTGAAATGATTTATTCCTTAGCCATTTATTGCAAATGAACCATTGGAAGTCTTTCAAAAGCCATCTTCTCTTGACCTAGAGTTCAGCTAAATGTTTTAGCAGCATCAGCTTTACATAACAAGTTAGAGGTAGAGAGGAATTCTGGGAGAATACGGTTTATGTTGGTAAGCAGCCCTTGCTGACCAGGATCTCCCTCTCAAAGTTACCTGGTTATTCAGAGGATCACTGAGGGAGCCAGGAATTACAAGCCAACTGCCCCGGAAAAATGTGACGGCTAACTTGTTTACTCTGGGTGTATTATAAAAGGCCAAAATATCTGTATGAAAGCAGGTAATACTTTGCCAGCATTTAGTTTGTAGTAAAGTCTCTTGAGAGAGCCCTAGCACCCCAAATTAATTCCAGTTGGTAAGGACAGGAGAGCATCACATGGGTTGAAAACTGGGTGGGGAGGACCATGAACAATGGATTAGGATAAACAGCAGTGTGTCAAATTGTCAGGGGAGTGAAGGAGAGCACAGCATTGGGAGCTAAAGTCTTGCCAATTGCTGCCCTTCATGGTGAGCCACGCATAGTTAACCTCTGCTGCCTTTCCTTGGGGCTCCTGCAGCAATGAAGGGGAGTCTTAATTGCTGAGTGTTCTTGGGAAGTTGAATCTGTTCATCTTTAGTTACCGGGGAAGGCTTTTCAGAATATCCTTCATACAGCAGGGCTGATGTGTAATCCTGTTTGAGGTGTCCGTTTAGCTTTTGTTCATGTTCACAAAGACGCTCCCAGCTAATTATCTGGTATTTTGACCAGACATTTATTTACCACCAAATTACAAAGGGAGGGGTGCAAGTTGAAAAAATGGGATGAAAAGCATAATAGGGTAGGCTGTGCTTGACTGTGATGTTCAGTCTTCATGATGCCCTGGCTTTGGGTGAGACCCAGGTAAGTACTGGTGTGGGTCCTTGCTCAGAAGCACCGTAAAGCTGACTTATAAAAATCTGCTCAGAAGCACTTACAAAAGCAGATCTGGGATGGATCCTCTCTGTACGTGTACAGCGGTCCTGTAACTACAAACAGCAGCACCTAGGTGAGCAGGAAGCCTTTCTTCTCTTGGTGTTTAATGCTTGACCATTACGTAGAGGAACTGACACTGCAGGGACAGACAGGGCATGAGAGTGAAGAGCAGTCACCCTTCATGGAGTGTGAGTACAAGTAGAAGCTCAGCTTCTACATCCTGCAGCCAGGGGGAGAGTGTGACCAGAGAGCGACACAGCCTCAAAGCAGCACTGAAGTTTTTCTGAAATGTGTGTTGTAGTGGAGCTCCTGATACACCATCCCACACCAGCAGAAAACCAGGAAAGCACCACTGATATTCAGGTGCCTATCTAAGAGGATGATTCAGACCCTCTTAGTTTCATGAAGACAGGGCTGCCTGGAGCTCTTCAGTGAGATATGGGAGGTAGTTGGCATCTCCAGAAATGAAAGGAGGATGAGGCTGCTGCTTAAAAGTGGTGTTCAAGGTTTTCTAGATCATTGATTTTGCAAAGGAAAGAAAAAATCATGCATCTCACAGCCAAGGTGAATTGAGACAGGAAGGACAAAGATGAGTGATTTTGGCTACTTGTGATTGGTGGCAGCTGGCATGGGCAAGGAGAAGAAAATAGGGCAGCATAAAGGACTGGGAGACAAAAGGAGAGATGGGCTACATCTTTGGGAATAAGTAGAACATCTCTTGCACCTGGGGACCAAAAGAGTCTCACAGGTTTCAATAGCTAATAAAGTGGCTGGATTCCCTATCACCCGCTAACTAGTATGCCCTTGTACTGACAGCCTTTCTTGTGGGGACCCTGGACCTTTTCGCAGAGGGGATCTAGTGTTGCCTGTTGGTGAGGTTATGAGGTTGGAATCAGGTATACCATTGAAGTCGGTCAGGTCCTGGGGCACTCTGTGGGGTGCAGTGTAGATGTGCAGTGCTAGGTTGTTTGTGTGTCTGGATCCTGGTGAGTTGGATGCATTTTGCAGGGCTGATCCCACCTCAGGGCAGGGATGTGGTCTGCTCAACTTCTGAAGAGTTCCTCCAAGCTTATTCTTGTAGTCCTGTGATTTGTTGTCCCCCTGAACCCTGTCTTTGGGCCTTCCCAGGTTGGTTCTGTAGATGCTGAAGATGGTAAAGGTCTATCCAGGCCTTTCCAGGATAACTCCTCAGTACCACTGCACCTTCTACATGTTTATCAGAAAGAAAGTCACATGCATGAGGTACTTAGAATGAGTATTTCCTACAGAAATGTTCCCCAGCAGAGGAGACCCACCATCAGGTTTTTCATACTGTGTCTCAGACCCCTGAACATCCCTTTTTTGGCTTTCTAGGTGGTTGCATGCCTCTGCATGGAGCTATTCAAGGATGGCTTGGGGAGAGGCAGTAAGAGTGCAGAAGTGAAGGAGCAACTCTGGAGGAATTTTGCTTAAGCTGGAGTGTCTGGGCAGAGAGACGCCTTTTTTCTTGTCTAGCTCAACTTCTTCCTTGCTTTTCCCTGTCACTCTTGTATGGAGATGAGAACCATTCATGCTTATAATACAAGATGAATCCCACATTGTGCCCTGTCTTTTCTCAGGTCTTCCTTGGATCCCAAACTCCTTCCGCTTGTTGTCACTGATGCTTAAAATTGGCATTTGTGTTGACATCCAGAGGTCCCGACTGTAGCATTGTTCCCCTTGTGCTATTCACAGCACAGAGTCATAACAAGAGATAGTCCCTGCCCCAAATATATTAAATGGGATTTTTGAGAGAGGAAATGGAAGCACAGAGAAGGGATATGAATTGTCCCATTTTATGCAACATTTCTGGGATAAAACCCAGCACTATTAATAGCTTTTTGCTCAACAGCCATCTTTTGTTCAGAGCTCTGGTTTTCACCTTAAGTTGTTTGTGTTGTGGAGGATCTGTTGGCCAATTTGGCGAAAGTTCCCACCTTGTGATCGACAGTGAGATGTAAAGCAGGTCCAATAAAGCCCGATCCATTTTCAACTCAGAATAGTCTTTCCACTTGGGCCACCACTATATTGCCTGTTGTCTTTTCTTCATGCACAGTTTGCTGCTGCATCATTGGTCTTTGTTTTTGGTTGCTTGCATTCTGCAATATCTCCTAGAAAATTATTTATGTTACACCTTCCTTTGCTGCTGTTCCCTAAATCTTTCAGTGGAGCAGCTGGATAACCAGCAAGGATCTGCTCACATCAAAAACTCAAATTTGCTTTACCTTCCTTCTTCCTTGTTGCCCATGAATATTCTATAAGTTGAACTTTCTGCTGGAAATGTTTGTGGAAGCAGAAACTGTTGATTAAATTTTAATGAAGAGTCACAGGAAGCAAATTTTTAAAATGCAACTGCATGTTTGTGATAGTAAGAGCTCTGTCACTGCTGTCAGGGACTAGAATTGATGGAGGCCACAAAATCTCTTTACCCAACCAAAATAAGCCAGAGTTGCTTGATTTTTTTTTTTTTTAAACACAAGCTACAAACTGCTCATGAGCAATTTAGAAGCCAAAAATTAGCCAGTATGTCTTTCCAGAGAATAGTTCTGAAGAATATTGCTTATTGCGATATTCAAATATAAAATGAGGGAAAATGAGGATAAAAAAATTAATCAGGAAGAGCTGACATCCTTGAGACTCCTGGCAGCTGTAAATCAGCCTGGTTGGGGGACATTTCAGTGTAAGCCACCCATCGCTGCACTTCAGTGGGGGTCTGGTGCTATTCAGAACAATGCTGGGAAGCCGCACTCTGGACAAGGCAGGAGACACGCTGTGTTAGTGTCTCCACTGGGCAGTGCCCAGAGTCCCAAACGGAATTTACAACTAGCTGCTTCCCTGCAGCCCACGGAGGAGGGCGGCCTCTTCTCCGCGGGGCTCGGGCGCTCCCTTGGCAGAGCGCAACCAGGCCCTCTGTGGATCGTGTTCTCTGGTGCAAAGTGTCCCACTGATTTCGACGGAGAGGTCAATGCATGGGAAGAAAGCAGAACTCGGCCTGATGTGGACCATCGCTCCAGCAGCAGTGGCAGGCCCCAGGACGTCCTGGATGTTGGGAGAATATTATAGTATAGGGTGGTAATTCCATCCATGCTTGGTGGGGTTTGGGCATGTATGTATCTGGCTGCATTGAAAAAGCTGTCTCAGGGATGATCTTTATTTTCTTTCCTTTTCCTATGTTTGGATGAAAAACAGATCTGTGGTCACTGTCTGAGGTTCTTTTGGTACCAGTGCTTTAAAGCATTTCAACTAACAGAAAAACTTATAATCTTTCTAATATAACATTACAGAGAACAAACAAGTCTTTAATGCAAACCCCAGGGTCTTTTGTGGGAAGACCCTGATAAAAACGTGGCTTTCTGTTTTGGAAATACCCTCTGGTAGCAGATTTGTCAAAACCCTACCAGAGACAATGGTGAACTTTCAAAGTAAGCAGAAACATGGAAAAAAATATTGTAATTAAGACTGCAAGTGGTTGGCTTTTGTCATGGAATGCTAGTGAATATGATTTTATAGGTTAAACGTTAAAAATCTCCCCGCCTCAATGTTAGAGACTGCTACTTGAATTTGTTTGTCCCATTAAAGTGCTTCCTTTGAGTCCCTGCTTTGTGCGGTGTTTCCACCTGGTTGTGTATGAAACACTGGAACATCCTCTGACCTAGGACTTCCTGGGAGGTCGAAATATCCAAAAAATGTTGCAAGCTGGGCTGCTGCATCTGACCTTCACTTGACCTCTGCCTGTCCTGAGTTAACATCTTTGTAACTGGTCCCAAGTTTTGCTGATTTTTCCATACTTGCTGATGTCAAGCATATTTAAAAACACTTGTTAAAACTGACTTTCATCTGTAAGTCTGCTGGGGCAGGGAAGGAGGCAGATTCTGCACTGGGATTTGGCTGAAGCGTGCTGGGTTTGAACAGTCCCTCTGCAGTGAGATGCTGCAGATGATGCTCTGTGTTTGTAGTCTTCATGACCTCAGACCTCACATCTCAGTAATTTAACACCTCTGGGGTCCTCATTCTATTTAAATACAATATATTGAAAGAGAAGGAAAGAGATGTCCTGAAGTGCTGTGCTCTTTAGAGCTAAGAGTGCATCCCTGGACCTTCGCTTTTACACCTAACTGATGGGCACGAGACAGGGCTAGGCAGAGAGAGAAAGGTTTACTTGATAAACCATGCACCTTACTCAGATACTCAGTTGCATTTATTTGTTTGTAGTGGTCTTTCTTGCTGATTTATCTGAAGGACATGGTGGCTGGTGTTTGGGGTTGTTCTATACCCATGACATTGCAGCGGCTCTTGCTTTTGCCAAGTTACCTGTAATGCTCCCACCAGTCCATGAAGGTGTTTTCTGTCCTCTTGTCATTGGGAGAGCCCATGCAGTGCAGGCAGTCTCTGTTAAAAGAATTTCAGCTCCCCTTTAACTGAGCTTTTTTCCCCCATGTTTTAAAGAAACACTGCTATGGTTGATAGAGCTCTAAAACATCAAATAGATTTTTTTCATCTCTTTCTAGAACTGATGATACTCCACTAGTGACCATTTTACATCAGCAAATCCTTCCCTGTAACCTGAAACATAATCTTTAGTTTTGCCATGACCGTAAGGAGTCTATATATATTTTCATGTACAGATATCATAATAGACATTTAATGAAACAAGTTTTTTTGCTAACTTGGATTGTTTTGTCCCATGGGGCAATGGTTACACTTTCCTTTGGTGATTGAAAGATGATGGATGCCACTCAGGTCTTTACCAGGGTACTAGGGCAAGTAATTTGTGCTTAGTGTTCAGTGACTGAAACAAAGAATTACTGTATGTTAAAGTTTTGGATGCTCTGGGTAATTTGTTCGTTGGCTGGGTCATGATTGGCAGTCCACAGAGTATGGGTGGGCCATTTTTCTAGCTGATTGTGAAGATAGAGATAAAGCTATATTTTATGAATTGCTATTTCCAAGGTCATCTGGAAATTGAGCAGTTCATAAAATAATCTTTGTCCAAAGATATATTTGATTATATAAAATATGATCCCAGAATCAATTGGGTACAAACAAGATGTTGCCTTTAGGGTTGAAAACACATTGTTAGAGGCATGAAGAGCAGAAATTGTCACTGCTGTCTTTGTGTGGCTATTGTTTTTGGTTTTAATAGGAACAGAATGAATGACATTTTTCCACCAGACCACTTATGCTCGACTATACCTCCAGGACAACTTCCTGGCCAAAAATATTCAAAACAAACAAACACAATAGCAATTCTACTCCAATTACATTGTTTGCAAACCAGCTAGTGTTCATAGAGTACTAGGTTTGGCAAATCCAAGCACTTCAGCCCTGGATTGTAATATTGGATATTTTTATGTGAATTACTTGTAGCTGTTGTGCTATTCAGGTAAGCATTTGAGTGGCCATGTGCATGGGCACCTCCAGCATTTCTGCCCAATCTGTGATAAAAGCATACCCTAACTATCTTAACAATTTGAGTGAGAAGCCTGGGTATTGGGAAGACATTTGCCCAGTGGTCAAATGCTCATTGATTTCAATGGAGCTGAGATTTCAGCCTAGGGCTCTGGACCAAATCATACACCAATTTCAAAACTTTCACTTGAAAGAAGAATAACTAAATACTAAGTGTGGGAAAGAGAATGACAGAGGAGGAGGAATTTATCAGTTGCTCTTTTATGTTGGTGGTGCCAGTATTTGTAAAGGAAGAGTGAACTTGCTGGCTTTGTGGCACCTTTTCCTGTGGTTTGAGCTGCCAAAGGGATCATATAGAGAGCAAACCTAAATCAGCAAACCTGCTTGTGACTTTCCAGTCAATTTTCTTTGGCCAATGGGAATAGTCATGCAAATATTGATTGTTGTAACTCACAGTTTTAAATATATAGTGCTGTGGATTGGCATTATAGTCATTTCTTCTCCCTGAGATAGAGGGCTACAGGAACCTCATTAAGGGAAAAGAACTTGTGTGGTACGGATGCTGTGGGACACATAGGGAAGAATAATGCAGTCAGTCTGGCTCCAGCAAGGTTTCTAAGCTTTATTCCAACCCCAAGTCTGCTGATCTCAGTCTTTTCAGCATCTTCACACTTCCAGTCATCTGGGTCCTCTCCACATTACTGTCTGTTCTCTGTGAGTCAGCTGGGTGGATGTCCTCAGCAGACACTCTGGGACCTGGAGGAATGGCTCCTCTCCTGCATTGTCATAACTAGTGTCTCCAGCTGTCAAGGTGGGATCTCTCCCAGGAACACAAAGATATGCCTCTTACTCCTGCTAGCCTACCTCTGCAGGAAGGGCACAGCAGCGTGGTGCATGCTAGGCACAGAGTATATCTCCCGTGTGCTTGAAGAGCTTTGGGTTATTGACCCTTGCTGCACAGCCAGACAGTGGAGGCTGGGTGTAAATGCCCAAAGTGAGCCACATCATCTAGTGCTGGCTCCCACAGTGGAGTTCCTACCATCACAGATCCAGTAAGAGAAACATCGTTACGTGTTAATTAAAAGGCCTAATAGTGGCTACAGCAGAATGCTACCCCTTGGAGATTTAAATTTGTGGTTTACCTGCCATGTACCCCTGCCCAGCACACAGAGATCTGAGTGAGCTGCTGCAGTGTGCAAAGACATTCATGTTAACCGCGGTGAGAAAGTGGAAATATAAGTTGCTCAAAGCATAAAGCATATTACAGATACTATATTGTATTCTGTATTCTCAATTTGGAGCCTGTAGTTATCCACTGGTGGGTTGTGGCAGAGGTTAGTATAGGGCGATATGTCAGTTTGACACCAAGGTTCTCTCCTGCAGGCTCTGGACTGTGTGTGGTTTGAGGAAGTTGTATCCATCCATTGAATAAAATCAAGATCTTTTGCTCCCTTCCGTGTTTCAGATACAGCTTTAGTTAAAAACAGCCCCGTTACCTTCAGGTTGCATTGGAGGACCACAGCTACAGGGAAGTTCACCTGACTCTGCCACCAAACAGTTGAACTCTATTCAAGGTCCCACCTGCAGATGCCACAGCCTGCCTAGATGCAGAGCAGTGACTGCGTTTTCACCCTCTTTACAAAAATCCAGAAAAAGGAGGACAAACACTTAGAACATGTAAAGTGTTAAGCAATGCTTTTTCTCAAGTGGACCCCATTTTTCCATTCCTTCTGGCTGGAGGGAGCTTTCTTCAGAGCAGGTCCCTCTTTGACAAGTTGGCCTTTGTAGCCAGTATTGAAATGGTCAGAGTCAAGATGGGTGGGAACTGCTGTTGCTGCTGAGATTCAGTTTTTTCTCCTTGTCAAATAAAGGTCAAAGCAAACACAGGCCAAAGGAGCATCGCTTCTCATAAAAACAGTAGAGGCAGCAAAAGTACCAGAAGCAGTAGGGCTGCATTAGCCAAGAAGTAAGGTGTATTAGCCCAGTGCAGAGCATGCTGACCCACCAAAGACACATCTGGTCTCCAGATGTGCATGGTGATGCCCTGTGCCAGGGACATGTGTCCTCACCTTGTAGTAGAGATGACACAAATGGGAAAAATTCTGTTTGGTAAGGAGCTGCCATCTTTGCAAGTTTGTGTTTAGATTTGGAGCAAGTCAAGGCTGCAAAACAGTTCCTATGGAAAGATTAATTCTGGTATTTTCCATCTAGGAGAACATTACAACTCTCCCATCTGAGGTGTTCTATGGAAAAGGGAAGACCTGTACTCCTGAGGGTGAGACTTTGAAGAGCAAAGTGGTGGGGATTCTCCAGGACGAGCTTAGGGAATAGCAACTTTTGAGACATGGCTTGGGTGGGTGTCCTGCCTCCTGATCTTGTACTCCAATGGCAAGAAGCCTGGAAACCTCAAGGACTGTGCCTGTAGCATCTTTTGGGTGTCCAGATTTCCCTGTTAAGAACTGAGAGTGCAGACCCTTGGAGATACTGCCAAACCTGCAGCTTCTCCACCCCAGTGCAGTAGCCCAGAGGCTTGAAGCCCTGGCACCTGTGTGGAAGGGCTGTCATAGGACCAATGGCTTGGGCAGTCCAAGAAACACAGCCCATTTCCAAGAGATCATCTGTGCAGCTTCCCTCCTCTTCTGGCAGAGGAGGGGTGTCCTGACCTGAGGATTACAGTCGGGTGGGAGGAATGTGCTGAAAGCCATTGCTCTGATGTAGGCATGTCAATGCATCACTTGTGAGTTTGTAGGTCCTAACTCTGCTTGCATCTCCCCCCATTCCTGTGAGAAAGCATTTTTCAGCCTCCCTTTTCCATGGCTGTGGGAACTCAAGCTAAATTGCCTTTTTCCTCAGCTGCTCAGAGAGACACAGAAGGATCTTGTCCTCCCAATTCTCTAGATCCACCTACCTAAACACTTTAGAATCACAGAATCATAGAATCATTA
>NW_009616671.1:0-55395 GCF_000690535.1 Cariama cristata
TGCACTCTTCCCCAGGTGTGACCTTTTTATGTCTTTTTACTTGTTTAACAAGGGAGGGCCAGCAGTGGCCTTGGTTCTCATGGGCGTAAGTATAAACATGGGCCCATTCTGCATACCAATCCTAGTGGTACTTCAGTAGCAACTATAAACATCGAGCGTTATCAGGCCTGAAAGCAGTCAGTGTCTGAAAAACATGTAGCTGCACTTTCAGAAAGTGCAGTTACTTAGAAGAAACTTAACTGAAAGAAAAACTCCTGAAAAAAGAAATAGTCCTGTTTTAGCAAAACTAGAACAGAAGGGAAGGAGAGGTGGTGTTTTAATGTCTGGTTTTTTTTCTCACTACCCAAATCCATTTTTTTTTGGATGTTGCCACTGTGTGGTTGAGCCTGTGGACAGCTGAGGTAGCCCTCTCCGTAAAGGAAGATAAAGATAGCCCTCAGCTCCCTGCGGAGCTGGTGCCCAGGATTTGAGCAGCTGGGAAGAAAAGAGCGTTGGAAAGGCAGCCTTGCCATAATGGAGTCCATGCTGGAGGACAGATCATGCAATCCTGAGCCAAAACTTTTGACAATTTTTATGAGGTCTGTATTTTCTCCACTTCGCTCACATATACAGTCAGACACTGGCCTGGAGCAATGCAAGTCCTATGTATAAACGGAGAATCAATAGCAACAGTGCGTAGTAAAGGTTGCTTAGAGAAGAGAGTGTAAGGAAAGAGGACAATATACAGTAATAGTATTCCCTCTCTGCAGTTAAGGGATTTCCTGAGTCAGAGGACAAGTCAGCATCTGTCCCTAACAACTTCGTCTAATTATTGTATCCAACTGCACATTTGCCTCCTGGTCTTCTTGTGGCAACAAATTCCAGCAATGTGATGTCTTTGAAAAAAAAAAAAAGAAAATAAAAAAGAAAGAAAATAAAAAAGAAAACCTTGGACTTCTTTTTATTTTCTGGCTGCTATTTTTATTGTCTCTTAGTTCTATTACAGAAAATAATAAATAATTAAAGCTGCATGTTTTCTCTATGACATTTATGATTTTAGAAGCCTGTATCGGTCATCTCTGTTCTTAACTAAAGAACCTACTGAGTTTAATCTCTGCTTAGATAAAAGCTATTCCATAGCTCTGATTATTCTTGCCATTCTTTTTTATGCTTTTTCTAGTTTCACTATGGCTTTTTTGAGGCAGGTGACCAGAATCAGAAAAAACGTCCAGATGGAGCTATGATGTTGATTTATACCATAGCATAAGGATGGATGCTTTTGGTTTGTTTTTTTATTATTTTCCTATGATTTTCTAGCATTCAAGTTGCATTTCTATAGCTGCTTAGTATTTAAATATTCTAAAAAAATATTTGTAATTACTCCAGCGATAATACATAGTTGGAAGCGTATATTTAATTAGGTTTATTTTTCTCCTTCTATGTTTCTTTCTGCTTATTCAGATTGAATTTCATCTGCTGTTTTATTACCCAGTGACCCCATTACAATGTGATACTGCCACATTTATATTTGGTCAGCTTTGACTGTCCCTAACAGTTTTGTGTCATTGGCAGGTTTTGTCACCTGACTATTCTACTTTTTGTGGTTGTCCTGAATATATTGAACACAACACATCACTGAGGGGCCAACCAGCAGCCTTCCCTTGCTGTGAAAGCTGATCACGTATTTACACCAAGTTTTTCCAAATTCCTGAGTGGTTAAATATCTATATCTGATACAGGTCTGAGTCATGTGAATGGTCTTTCAACTTTCCCATCATCAGTCTCTTAAAAACTTTGGAGGCTTCTCACCTTTTGTGTGGCAACAGTGACAATCTTGGGAGCATTTTCTATGTCCTTAATCATACAAATACTATTTTTACAATGAACACTGCCTTCACTGACAGCTCGCGAGCAGAAAACCCCAGAAGGTATTCTGGCAACATGAGAAGCAGTCCCCTTGTGTAGCTTGCCAAAAGTCTAAGGAAAAGAAGAAATCTAAGAATTTTTATGCACAGATATGCACAGGTGTGTTTATTTTTAGCTGTTTGGGTTTTTGTCTTCAAAATGTATGGCTTATCCTTTTGGGGCAACAAGGTGACTGAAGTGACTGTGTCTGGGGTGGCTGTGTCCCCACATCCCAGAAGGATAGAGTCTATGGTCTTTCCTCTTTAGATGTCTAAAAACAATGGAAAAGCAATGTACCTTAAGTTCTTCACTGGGGACAGCTTTATTCCCTAATGCAGGCAGTATATAAAAAACAGGAGAAAGGGGCATTCAGTGGTGGCTGGACTACATCTAAGCAAATTATAGTCACTTTTTTCAAGATACTGCAGCTTTAGCATATTACTGAAGTCAGAGTCTCTAATTTGTGGAAGCTGGCATAAGTAAGAGTCTATCCCAGGACTTGTGGCATTCACCCTTCACAGAATTGGGCCCAGAAGTATTAGTGAAAGATTTATTTTTGAACATTTAAAATTAAAGGCCCTGTCTTCCCAGAAAATTATCAGAGTAAACTATATTCTTCCCAGAATATACACATTGTAGATACAGACGTTCCTGAAAGGAAATATTCTACAATAATTATTACCAAAAGCATAATTCTGTTCTTTCTTGGAACAAGAGAGTGCTGGAAAGAAACCAAGTTATGTATTTAGATATTTTACATGCACAGCAAGGCTGAATTTCTTGTTTGTTTTAAATACATGTATTTTTATTAATGCTGGGCACTAACTTGTGAGAAGGTAAGAACCTTCAGTGCCTTTTATAAATTAACAACATTTGGGGCTGCTCAGCAATTTGCAGATTTGGATTCCAGTTATATAGAGTATTACATAGCCAGCTACTGAGCTGAAATGACTTGTTTAGCTGAAAGAAAAGACTTGGTTAGAGTACGCCAAAGAGGTAAAATGAGGAGAGGCTTTTGGGAAGAGATTACAGATGGGTATAATTAAGTGAAATATCAGGAAAACACTTTCTAATCATGAGGATTATTAACCCAAAGAACAGTGTCTCAAGGGAACCATTTCAGAGGGAAAGGAATCTACTACCTGAAATACAAGTCTTAGTCTTTGCCTTCCCTATGATTCATATTCCTTACCCTTTCATAATGTGTTCTTTGCAGAAACTGTATTTTCTATTTAAAATATATAAAAAGACATATGTTTTATGTATATATAAAGATATATATACACACACACCCCTTTAGTATCTGCCCCCCCCCCCCCCCCCCCAATCCCCCTCCACTCCTTTAACAAACATAGCAGCTACAATATTTAATTTTTGCTCACTGTGCCTGGGACAAGGTCAGTGCTGCTTGGACTTGATAATGCAAACATTTACTCATGTAACTTATCTTACTTTTAGACCTAACCCACTTACTCCATGTTGAAACCAGTGGTGTGTATGGAAGTAACGACTTCCATGGTAGTGACAGTTAAGACCACTGGGCCCTAATATTGCATTTCATACTGATAAACTCAGGAATTTGGGGGCTCAGAACTGCTGTCAGTCATACTGTTGCATTGCTAGAATGGTTCTGGTCATGGTTTTGTCTTGTGACAGCTAGCATCCTCCAACACAACTGCTGGGCCTGGTTTGAGACTTAGCAAGCTCCCAATAGGTGAGGGACTGAGTTTTAAAGAATCATAGACTTCAGTAATATAACTGTGAGGTATTCCATGCCAGGTAGCCTGAGTCAGAGAATGATCCTGGTACTTCCAGTTTATTGAGTTAACCTTTAATTTTGAAAATTTATACAATCAGTTAGATTCCACAGCTTCTTAGTACACAGAAACGCTTATTTGATACCCATTGTCTGAAAGCTACTTTGTTTTCTTGGCTACTGAAGGTAGTACTTGGGAAAAAGATTACTCCACTAAAATTCTGTCCCCTTTTTCAATACTAAGGATATATACCGGGTGGAACTTTGTTATAATGCTGATCTATTGGCTCATAATCCATTTGACAAGTTTCAAAGCTAAGTTTGTGTGTACAATCAGACCATAAGATTGTGCATTAATGCACTAACAAGCCTCAAATGAAGTACATATGACAAAACCCATAACGAATCTGACTATATTAGTTTCGAAAAAAATGCAGCAACTTTCCTTTTTCCTTTTCTTCTTAGTTATTCCAATTACATGCTTTTATTTTCAGCATCATATCTTTAAATTTTTTGGCTAGTTTTCCTTCTTTGGTTAATTCAAGGCTCAATGCCAATTCCCGCTATTGAATTATTGTCAATGCATCCTGACAATTGTCCGTGCATGCACAGATTTGTCAAAGACAAATGTGAACGTTGATTTGTCTCGGAGTGGAGGTTCACAGGAAGGATTTTATTCAACTTTTTTCCCCACCCTCTCTATCATTCTGAGTCTTGTCACTCTCCTCCCTTCTTTTACAGAGGTAAACCACTCTCCTGTGGTTTTCCCTATCCTTTGTCTGAGAGTTTTGTTCACTCTGTTCTCTTTGCCATCACCCATATCCTGAAGATCTAAAAGTAAAAATAATTTCTTCTATAGTAAGATTTGTATTCTTTACATTTAACATTTTAAATCTAAGACATCTAATGTGAGGATCACCTGATAAAACACAGCTGTATACAGGGTAAACTAGTTGTCAAGACTCCATTTATATAATTCTTTCACATGATTCATTTTGTTTTAGAGAAGGTATCTACAGTTCACTTTTTCCATGGGAAGAGAGAAGAGACTCCACAGAGGAGTCTTAGCCCTTCAGTTTTTGCACAGACTATTGCTCTGAGTACATGCACTGAAGCTAGCTGCAGTGGGCTAACAGCCTGTTGTGATAATCCATCATCTGACCTCTTTAGCTGGAGCTGTGAGGTCCTCTTGAATTGATACCTGCTTCAAGCCCACTAGCTGTGCTACAAAAACCGTTAAATCTTGAGTTACATATGTTGTGTATTGCAAGTGTTAGTGGACTTTGTCTCAACGGCTAATTACCACTGCTTTTAAACATTGTGCCTTATTTCAAGGCTGTCTCTTGTTGACCTTTCACTTTCATACAGTTCTTGAACATCAGACTGAAAACCACCCTGCTATACACATGACCTTATTAAATCTTTAGCAATAATACACATTTTCCGATTCTTCCTTCTCTAATATTTGTCTCCTCTCCAGTGCATGTTGCCTCCAATACAATAACACATTTGTCAGGTGTGGGTACTGGATCTGGACTCAGTGTTGCAGTAATAGTTGTACCAGAGGTAATATGATCCCCTTACACATACTTCATATTTCCCTGCTCATAAATTGCAGAATCATTTTACATCTTTTTAGTCACAGAATAACAGCACTAGCTTAATAGGAGTATTTTTTTTCCTGTCATGATCCTTTCTTAGATAACAGTGATTGAAATAATTCCTCATCCTTAAAGTGTGGCCTGAGTTGTTTGTCCTTACATTTCAAAATATGTATTATTTCTGCTTAATTTATCAAATGGTGCAGGTGACTCTTTCAGTGAACTGTATTGACATTTACCATTCTGTTGGGATTTTTTTTGTCACCTACAGACTTCATTAGCAATCGTTTAACTCCTTCTTACAAATTATTATCAAAATATCTAGTGCTGTCTCATAGAGAGCCAGTTTCTGTGGAACTTCATTTAAAAAATTCTCCGTGATGATTTTTTATTACACTTGCATTTAATTGTGGAAGAAATTATGGGAAATTTTTCCTTTTCTCAGAGAACTTCTGATTTTTTAAAACACAGTCACTTCAGAAAACTTTAGCCTGCATAAATTAAACAATAGTTAATTCTAACTTAACAAGTAACATAAGAATCTTTCTTCCTGCATTTGATATGCCAGTTTTATCTATAATTTGGCATATAAAAAAGGATCTGAATAACAAAAGCATAAGCTATACTCATTTTCAGAACTTGGTTAAGTCAGCTCACAGTTGGTGTGTGACTTAGGCTGCCTGGATCTCAGGTAACTTCTCTACAGTATCTTCCATAGTAAAAAAAGACTAAAACTATGTTGCAGTTAAAGAACAGCTAAGCCAACACAGAGCTGTTCATAATGGGGGCAAGTGTCACAGCAACCAAGCAGACTCATCTTGGGAAAACTGAGGCAGTCCAAAAATATTTTTCAACATACCCCAAGGCTCTGTCACTAACTATTTTGTTTGCAAAAATACTAGCACTTTCTTGGCATTGCTGCATTTTCCCACACAATTATGCTGACTTTGTGGCATTTGGCTGCAATTGCATACTAAGATATTAATTATTAGTAGTATTATTATAAAGCAGGTAAATATAACTGAATTTATAGATATAAAAATGACATGCTGAGGAAAACATTGTTTATATATATATATATAGTTGCAATTAACAGAAAAGAGCTGCACTTCAAACTTCATAGACATTGCTAACATAAAACTTGGCAGAATAGCTGTAGTGTTATCGATCCACATACTGCTGCAGATAAAAACTTGTGTGTGAATTTTGAATTCAAAATCTGACCCTTTTGTTCATTCCTGGAATGATTTCTCTCTGTTCTCTTCCTCTCTAAATATGTAGATATAGTATATGCTGCATACCAGAATTTGTACAATATGCACATTACTCTTAAATGGATGTTACATTTCTGTAACTGTATCTAGAAATGAATTTATCTTTTTTTGGATTTTTATTTGATGCCCAGTTTGATCTAGATATTTTGTATCCAGTTTGAACTAGATATTTTTTATGAACCAATTAAAAAAAAAAAAAAAAAAAAAGACTAATTTTAATGTTCATAACATCATTCTCCAAGAATGTAAACAAAACAACGTAGAAAACAGGTCCCATAAATAGAACATTAAAAAATATAACCTCTTGCTGTAAGCTCATATGAATGATTCATTTGGAACCTCCTAGGGATTTTCACAGTATAAATACCACGGTTTTAGTCTAAACTTTAAGTAAGTAAGAAATAGCAGTAATGCCAAACTTGACTACAAAAGATCTGTTCTTCATGGAGAAATAATTACTCACATTTCCTATCTCCCTTCTCAAAAGAGGAAGAAAATAAAGAAAAAAAAAAACCACCAAAAAAAAAGGTCTTGTGAGAAGTCCAAGGCAGAATGCCAAAGACAGCATTCAAAATTAGAGTTAGTTAAAATGAGAGGGACTGGAGTTGTGCAAGTAGAGACTTAGCAACATGACAGGTCACCCTACAGGCACATGTGCCTCTCTTCCCACCCCCCCACCCCCCCACCCCCTAAATATAGAAAAGAAATAAGGAAAGAAATTATGGTTTTGTGGGTTGAGTATTGACCTCGGTTTGGTTCCTGTTCTGCTTCCAGTCTTACTTTGAAGAAGTCACTGAGGGTCAAACCACATTTGATGTTAATGCAGCACAGTCAATAAAGTCATGCTGCTTTAATCCTTCTGAAAATCCTGTTGGTAATATTTCTGTGCCTCAGTTCCTTACTTGTGACATTATAGCTAATACTATTTCCTTTCTCCTGCCCTTTGTCAATCTTGTCTATTTATACAAAAAAAAAGCCCTGTGTATACTTAATTGTCTTAACAAATGCCTGTTAACACAGAAGAAGCCCTGGGCACTCTGTTGTCCACACAGTAAAGTGAAGGAGTGTGCTCAAGGGCACAGGACAGTTTATGCTCCAATTTCTAACGTTGCTAGAAAGCTGTTGTTTCTGTGCTTTTGCTCTTGCTGACAGTGCTTAGGCTAGCACATATGCAGGAATACGCTACAGCTTCACTATCAGTTGAGCACATACAGCCTAAATCCAGAAAGTCATGGAAGCTTTGAAGGTGTTTTCTTTCCTTCATGTACACCATGGTCCAGGTTGGGCATCTAGCTAATCAGTACAGTACAGTCATGGTTTGCAGTTCTGAGGGTAGTTTGAGGAACCTTGCTGCCTCCTTAGTCTCTATAGAGCTGGACTCAGGTTTCTAGATAGCCACTGTGCAGTTCTGGACCTCTGTTTCTCCAGTTACATTGTGATTCAGCATCCAGAGATTTTGTTACCGCTTTTCTTCACTGACGTACCCACTGGTGATGCACAAACCAAATGATTTAGTGTGAAATTTCTACCCTATTTTAGTACTTCTAGTTTCTTGCATTCTGAGTGGATACACTAAGGGAACAGTCTCGTCACAATTTCTCTTTTAATTTTTTTTCCCTGCAGCTAGGAAGCAGATATGCAAAGGCAAAAGAAATGAGATGAGGTTTTATTCAGAGGGTTTCATTAACGTATCTCACTTCCAGGAGAACAAATATCACTCTCAGTATGCAGAACTGATGAAGACTAAAGGTGTTTAGAAATGTATTCTAAGTACTCACACAGGACCTGACTATTCTAACTTAGGTAAAATTCTTGGCAGTTTTTGCAAAATGCAGAAGAACAGATAGACTGCTTTCTTCAGATCTAATTTTATTAGCTATCAGAAAATTATCTTCACAGTAGCTGGTCTATTTTTTTCTTTTTGTTTGCTTCTTTGTTTTAATGCACTGACTTAGAAGTTTCTTGCGTACAGAAGGAACAGTGATACTTAAACTTAGTCTTCTAACAAGTGACAAATAAACGTATGGAGAAAAGCAGATCTCTGTTCATTAGCAAAACTGTAGACTGTACTGCACCACAGTAGTCAGCTGTGCCAGTAATTTTGACATTCCTTTGCAAATTAGCCAGGCTTTGTGAGTACAGGTCTACTTTACTGCACAGGGGGGCTTTCAGCTCTTAGAATCTGGCAGGGGTTCAAGATCAAAGTGTTGCTTTGAACCCCCTTGTTAGCCATGCAAAATAAACACAATTCACCTTGCAATAAAAAGCATCAGTGAGGAAAAAACAAAAAGAAAAGAACATTTTTAAAAACACTTTAAATGCAAATTCAATACTTACACTATTGCTACTAAATTAGACCAAGGAGAAAAATTATTAAAATTCTGTAAAAAAATTATTGACAGGTAAAAGTCTTATACAAACAAGGAGAAGTGATTTTTTTTTTTTTTTCCCATGATCACAGTTGCAGACAATGTTTTAAAGCATAGAGAGCATCCTGATGTTGCCATAAAGAGTTCCCTAGCTAATTATTTGCCCGTACAACTGTTCACTTCCTGTGGTGGATTTATGCTAAATCCTGTTATTAGTCTTGCTCTGCAATTGCCATTGTCTGTGACTGGAAGCAAGGCTCAAAGGCTACAGTCAGTCTTTTATTACAAAACATGTGAATGGAGATTTGACCCAATGTTCGACCACTTCCCCTTTTGGTTTTATGTAAGCTGCTGAGCCTTTCCCTATAAATCATTATGTTGAAATGAACTTTTACTCTTTTTCTTCTCCTCTTGTAACCCTGTAGAGTTTTGGGGTTTGGTTTTGAGTGTTTTTTTTTTTTTTCTTTTCTTTTTTTAAAAGAAGATGTCTTCTTGATTTCTTTTTTATTCTTTTTTGGTTTTCCTTTATTAAAAAAAAAAGCTTTTCTGAACCCCTTAATTACAAAATATCACCAAGGTCTCCTACGTCATTGGAAACATGAAAGAAATCCTTGAAGTTTTGAGAATAGTGCAATTTTTGAATTTTTGTGTTTAAAAAATAAGCAAATGTCCCACCTCTTATAAGTATACTTTTTCTAAAGCATAATTTAAAAAATAGCTTACTAACAAGCCAAACTTAAAACTAGTTACTGTGCAAACGAAAGACTTCCTATTGTATGCAAACTGACTATGTATTTCTCTGAAATATTTTATACTTTATGTGTTCAGGCAAAACTTGGCATACTTTTTTATTGGACAATAAAAGTTTACTAATTTAAATATATAGAGATGCAGGGATGAAAACTATCTGTAAGACTGAAATATTTCTGAGAGGTTTAGTCATTATAGATGGAGGACCTAGTCCTGCAGTCATTGGACAGAATAAAATTCTCATTAAATTGATAGAGCCAAACACTCAGTAAAGGCAAAAGGAGATTTACTTGCATAATTATGTCCAAGCTAGGTACCTGTTTTTGTTGGCACTTGGGTCACATACCTGTTGTTCTTTTTCATTTAAATTTAAATTCTTTAAATTCAATAAGCCCTTGGAACTAAAACTTATTATTAAAGTATTATTTGTAATCTTTTTCGCCCTCATACCAATATAAATTGGAATACTTGAACTTAAACTGATGTGGCTGAAATCCCTTTTTCTCTAGTTAAATTCACTGAGATTTGCCACTGACTGCAGAAAAGTAAAACCGAACTTGCAAACAAGTGAAATAGAGGTGAATGCAGGGAATTCTCAGACCAGTTCCTTTCACATTTGCAAAGGAGAAAAAGAAATCTTCTAATGATATCTTGAATATTTTTGTCTATTTACTAACAAACTGGTCTATTTACATTTACTAACAAATAAAAGTGTAATAGTTTTTTTAAAAAAAACCTAGTCATAACTATCCAGTGGAAAACCATTAGTAGTTGGCAGCTACAGAAGTCAAAATGGAAGAAGTGGCAGGCTGCAAGCATCTCCCTCCAACTCATTCCCTCTACCAAGTTTAGAAAGATCCACACCTGTTCTTTAGAAAAAGTGAGACTGAAGAGTAGCCAAAATAGCTTCTTTCTGTCAGATGTGAAGTCTGAAGTGCCTTGTCCACAGTCGTACTAAAAAAAACATCTTTATGAAGGTCGCAGAATGGACTTATCTATATTCATTCATCCAGATGACCATTACATCTGCCTCTAGACAGGAGACTAGTTCATATTCACCCTCCAAACTCAAGACACACTGGGAGCAAAGAGTTAAAACCACTAAGGTAGTGTTCATGAGGAGTTTTTATTAATAGTTGGCTACTACTTGGATTAACAGTTAATTTGTCATGTTAATCCACTCATGCATCCTGTTGAGGCAAATCCTGTCTTCCCTGACCCAAGCCTAAAGAACTGGGATTTGCTCAGGAGCATGCCTCAGGCAGTGGGATAGTTTGCTTGCTTTTTTTTTTTTCCTTCAGTGCCACAAAGTAGTAGTGAAAATGCTGTGGCTATTGCCACCGCAATAACATCCCCACTTATTTTGCTGTGGGCAAAGTCCACCTCCCAGCAGAAAGAGGAGCAGGATTTTTCCCTTGGTAGCTTATGATTTTAAGCTGTTCATGTTTTAAGATTTTTATTCTTAAAAAACTTTTTTTACTTGTTTTGACTTCTGTTTTCTTTATAAAGCATCTTTTACAGATAGTTTTCCCATTATTCATTAAGAAACAATGTCTAAAATCATGAATTATGTTGCATAAACTGCTGACTTAATTTGAGGAGAATGTATTTAAGGAGAATGTTTTACATATGACCTTTCTGAGAAAGTCACAATTTCTTCGTGTAATCTGAAGTGCCCATCATAATTTCTATAGACTTTGTTGACATCTCCTGCTGAGCGTAGAGCTGATCAGCTTCTGACTTCCTGGGAAAGAGCTCTGCTAACAAGGCTGCCCCTATTCCTTCATGTTAGCAAAAATTTCTGCCTTCTGGGCTGAATCCTCCTCACACTGAAGACAGCGGCAACTTGTTCTGTTGCTGTCAGGGGGATGAGGATCAGGGTGCCTTTGTCTGTGGGAAACTCACAAAGAGTCTGTACCTCCCAATTCCAAAAGTAATCTGACAATTTGGTAAATCTGGTAAATCTAACAAATTTGCTTTGCTACTGTGTCAACAAAATTCAATATTTGTTTACACAAAATATCAGTTTGCATATTTTAGATGAAAAGGGGATGTCAATCCTTTGTGGAAAGTGAGGTTTAGTTCCTAATTAACAATATAGGTCCTGTAATCATAATCAACTTATTAAATGCAGAATGCGCTGTATTTCAGTGTGTGCAGACAGTGATGAAAAGCAACCACTCACAAATCAATTAATTCTACACACTTTCTTCCTTCCTGAGATTTAGAGTTTTGTTTCGCAAGTTTAATGTGACTATTTACAATGCTATTAAAAATAAAATGAGTTGTGATTTGGTATGAAATTATTCTGAAAGTTCATCATGTTTTCACCAGTAACAAGACCACAAATAATAAAAGCTATTAAAAAACAACATTTGCCCATAGTTACTACACAGTAGGTATCTCCAAATATTTTGCAATAAGTGTTGTATAGCACCAAGTGGTAATTGTTGACAATTGTTAGTTTTTATAGGAAACTTTGATGATGGAATTTACAATGGATATATATAAAATATATTTTTTACATTAGCGTTGATTATTTTTCCTGTGAAAGGAAACATTATTGTTTTAGATTTCTTTTACTTCTTCCCCACTTATTTTTAAATTTCATTGAAGAAAAAAAAGGCTACTGATTGTAATTCATTTGGCAAGGGGCTGTTTTGGGAAGCATAGTAAAAAAAAAAAACCAAAAAAAAAAACCAAAACCAGAACTAACAGAAATCTGTAAAGTGTCTAATTTTATTCTGGAAGTTGCATAAGATGAAAATTATATAGATTCTCCTGTTGTGAGAGAGTAGAAAAAGGAATCTCTCAATAACTGCTACACAGAAAAGGATGATGGAAACGGTTCTTATTCAGTGAGGAGTGATGTTCAGAATAAGATTGTCTCTTCTAAAGATATTTGTCATGTTGTTGATGCACCCAGATGTGAAAAAGACAAAGGTGGTGGGCTATCCCACACTGTGCAGTTCTTCTACATCTTGCATGGACTACTTGTTTCCATCAGAGGAGAAGACCATTCAGATCAAAAAACTGGACTGGTCACTGTTTAGACAAGATTTCATGCAGTGCCATGATGAAGTGTTCCTCAAAACAGAGGCAAGTCCTAGGACTGTGAGGAACCTACCTGAAAAAGAAGCCAAAATAGCTCAAGTTAGCACTGGAGGTGGGACTGATTTGCCGCTGAAGTGAATCATCATTACAGTGTTTTTACCTTCAAGTGCCAGAGATAACAAATCAAAACCTTCCCTAAATGATACAGCTTTCTTTTAAGAAAGAGTATGTATGACTGATATTCTTACTAAGACAATGTAATATAAAATTAGTGAATGAGGAGGATAACAAAGCATTTCACACCAATATTGAAGTCAAATTAGGCCTCAGCTGATAATAACTGAAATTTGGTACTTCAAAATGGCTAAAGTGATTTCAGGTACTTCACAAAATTAGTACTGCAGTAGGAGGATATCACAATAGAAAGATCAACAACTGAAAAGACCAGCAGCTGAAGTATCTATACCTTTTATGGGAACCTTGCCAAAGCAAAAGAAAACATAAAAGTTACAGAAATTAGTAGTATTTGGAAAGAATATACTTTTCACAAAGTTAGTCGTTGCTGTCTATAAGAATATTTCCATCTATAGGACAATTTGCAGTGTATTTTCCATGTTTTCTTGTCTCCTGTATCTGTTTGCTAGGCTGTATCCCACCACTCTTTACAATCAAGTCCTTAGTATAGCTTCATGTCTTCTGTGATGCTGCAGGCATAAATAATCAAAAGCCTGCATCTCTTCATTCTTTCCTCCTGAGCTTTCAAGTTCATGTTGCCTGTATTGTGTTATCCTCCAGGCTGATAGATCTTAGGCTGAAATTTAGATTGCTGAAGTGTAGACATCCTCGTCTTGACACCTAGAAGACTTGGACCCCCTCCTGGGTCAGTGGAAAAAAAGAGGCATTTCTAGGATGTGATTGATCTCGTCCCAAAGAAGGTATCTAAAATAAATCAGATTAATTAAGTCTTAAAACTGCTTGTTTCCCTCTGCTTATTATAAGGGGAGCCTGGAGCAGCTAATTCAGATATACACATGTCAATCTTTGCTTCAGTGAATGCTACCCTTGAGAAAGCGAGTTTGATATACATCTGGACAATATTTTGAAAAACATAGAGGGTTCAATAGCTTCCATTTTTTACTGTATTCCATTGAGAACAATGGGAAGTGTTAAAAACTTTTTTGCATCATATATTTACAGTATATATTATGAGCACGCATGAGTAAGTTCTGCTCGTGTTCCAAGTTGTAAAAAGCCATGTGACAAAGGTAGCACATTGCCGAACCCCAGCTAATATACCCTGGAAAGGTTTCCTAATTTAATTCCCAAGCTATATGATTTGTGCTAGAGAATAAAAGAAATAGACTTTATGTACTTGGAAATCAAGATAGGATTTGGTAGTTTCTTTCCATTTCTATTTTGCAACAATTTTCTAGTTCTTAGTAGCTCAATTAGGATACTTACATTGTTTCATAATTGATTTAATGAGGAGGATGGTTTAAATGCAATATGTTGAGACAAATAATTAACTACTATGTTTTTTTTGGAACAAAGATTAATGATGCTGTCCTAGATCCAAATGCATGTTCACAATGATGCATTCATAGGGATGTGACAGGTGATAATAAATGTGTTAACATTCAACTATTGTACTCTAGTATGACCCAAGCAGGATTTCCTCTTGTTACTTAGTTTACAATAAACTTTACTGTAAAGCTGAAATGAGAAAGACTGCTCCAGTGATTTGTAGACTGCTGTAATTTTTGCTGTCTTGAAACCTATAATTTTATAAATTCCATTTTCCACCAAAATGAGCTTTGAGCTAGTGTACTTTCAGAGAACTAAAAGGAGATTTGCCCTGAAGGTCTTCAGCAACTACATTGATTAATAAAATGTGAGGTTTGTGAAGCTGCAAACTGTTGATAATTTTCTTTAGTTAATTAATATGTGATTTTTCTGGTTCTCTGTAGGTTTGGTTTTCACAATAAGATCCATTTTCCCTTTCTATTTATTAACATATCTATACACTATTTAATTATATATACTCACAGAAATTTTGTGCATATTTGGGGAGCAGGCTCAGGGCCCAGCTTTTTTAAGAATGCACAATACCCACGTGATTGCAGTTGAATTGTATAATAATGCCTATATACTTTAAAGACTTGCACCGTAGCCAAAACATGTCTGCTTGCATTCCTCATTTCACTTAAGTGGCTTTTCTTATGAAAAGGTTTTGTTTGTATTCCTGCAGTTGGTAAAAAAGGAACTGCATGCCAAAAAAAAAACCAACCCTAAAACACAGTGGAAAAGGTTCTGAAAAGACTACTGCCACCTGTTTTAGTTCAGATATTAAACTAATGTTTAAAATACTTAACAAGCCTCTAGAATTTAATGCCAGAAGTTCACAGCTCAGGAGCTTGTGATTCTGAGGGGGTAAGCCTCTTTGCACAAGCAAGGGGACTCCAGAAAAGTAACTGCACAGAGTAACCATTTAAAGAACAAATGTGCAAAAGTGACATTTTATGTCTTCATTCAGGAATTCTGTGTAGTCAAACTGAAGCAATATTATCCTCCAGAATTTACTCAGTTTATTTACTTGCTACTGTAAAATTCCTGATGCAGTTCTTGTTGGATTTCCTCAGGAATGTAGAGTTCAAATATACTGGAGAAGCACAAATGCAGTCTTAAATAACTTCAGTCAGTTTGCTTAGGATTTTTTAAAGCAACTTTAGTCGATTGATTTTTTTCTGTAACTCTAAAGCCTGCTGATGTCAGTTTAACTACATTAAATTTTTTCATTCCTCCTCTGAAATCTGACATACACGTCACAATCAATGTAAATGTTTTCACATTGAAATTGAAGATGTAAATGAAGTGCTGTGGTTGCTATCTGGTTTTAGTTACAATGTCTGTTTGTTGACATCTCACATGAAGGCCTGCTGTGTCTCTGGCTCTGTCTACTTCATTTCCCCTCTAATTAGGCTTTGCCCTCAATTAAGTTAATGATGCAACTTTTCCTATAGATCATTTGCCCCTTCAATCAATTAGTGGAATATGAAGGGTGCATCCCTCTTTGGCTTTGGATTTGCTTGCCTCAGGGCAGACTGTTCAGTTCACAGAAGTAGTTAGGCAAAGCAAGCTGTTTGCTCTGAAGTGTATAACCTGACTAAATTAGGGATCACAGAAGTATGATCTGGAGTTTAAAAAAAAAAAAAATCCACCATAAAACACCAAAACCAAAAAGTAAAAACCCCTCAATTATATATACAACAGTATAGAAATAGCTACAGCAATCTGGAACACCAGAGAAATTACAGAAATGCAGCAGATATTACATGGCAAACATTTTGTTGAGTGCATATAATCATGGCTAAAAGCAAAGCAAGACTAAGCAATGGCTCCTCACATGCTCTTTTTTCTAGATTCCTGCCTTCCCTATGTCCTGTCACAGATTCTTGTTATCCTCCCTTTCTTGAGTCCTCTTTGACCTCCTCCCCAAGTGAAACAGCCCAGTTGGTCAAACTTACTCTGCAGAAAGCAGCCCTCAATAGCCTGTGCTACCACCTGCTTCTCCGCTGTGAGCTGGGTTCATGACCGCTTACACATCCCATCGGATTTCCTAAAGTTGATGTCAGTCCATCCCTGGCGTGGTGTAATCCTGTCCTGATATCCTAACACAGTTGTGGGCTCATTGCTCATGCTTGCTCTTCTTGCATCACTATCCAGTGTGACTCCAAATGCAGCCCGTCTCATGTTTTTCCCTCCAGATTCCTATTTCTCTAAATCCCACCAAAAAAATATTTGTCTCTGCATTGGTTGTCTCCCTATCGTTATTCCATCCTTTATTTCCTTGCTTTCCCACCTCATTTCTCCTCTTTTCTTCTCCCAGCCTTATTTGTCTAAAACACTATTGCGAAGTAATTGTACATACTATTCACTCACACTTACCATTTCTACTGTATCTTCTGTCTCATATCTCATTTCTAAATTTCCTTTTTCCTCTTGAAGAAGCAAAACAAGCCCTGCATCCCCTCCTTTGATGTCTATATGCCATATATCAGCTCTCATTTCTTCTTATTCCCAGTCTGTTTGCTTCGTAGACTTAGCTTTGGTGATAAAAGAAGGTGTGATTTTTACCTTCAGGTAACTAGCAAGCAGGAGTTGTCCTGAGGTGAAAACTAAGCAAAGATCAAAGCCTGTTAGTTTTACCACAAAGTAAACTTGCTGAGGTCAGCCCTACACCTTGGCCGGGAGCTGACCTCAGCAAGTTTACGTGGTGGTAAAATGACAGAGCTTGCTCTCCATTGTGTTTTTATACAGGAATCTACTGTGGCTTTTAATTATTTGGGGTAAAAAAAATTACCTCTTTTCAATAGGCAAGGGAAGCCTTTCTTCTCTCTTCCACTTTTTCTTCACCATGTCTCTTAAACTGCATATGACAGCATTCTCCTTACTCATAGAGAACTCTTATTTATAAATAATCCTCTTTCTGAAACCAGGTAACTCCTTTTTCCTAACTAGCCTTAGCTTCTTTTCTCAGCTGCTGACCTCCAGTTTGTTTGGATTCGTTGTCTGGTTTAGAAGACATCACCTTTGGGTGAAGTCATCTGCCTTGGTCTGTGATCGTTCACACGTATTCATGCAGTCCCCTGTACATACAAATGGTCCTTAGGACAAAGGAGAAATGCCATCCTCACTTGATAGTCTCCCTTACTTTTAGCACTAGCTAAAAATAGGATGTTAACATTATTTGATGCCTACTATAAAATATTTGTCTTTAAAAAGGACCCAAGAACTTGTAATTACAATGGGAACGTGGTGTATATGCACTGAAGAATCTTCAAATATCAAGATCATAGGGGCCACCAAGGCAGCTCTGGTGAGGCGAACCTGGCAGCAACAGGGACCTCTTGCCTTTGAGATGCTGGGACCCATCCCAGATCCTTATAACCCTGAGGAAAATCTTCCTGAGTCTCGGTTCACCCTTGTGCTAGGTGTCAGCAATGCGTAGGCTAGCACCAAGCCCCGCGGTGCAGCACACCAGAGCAGGAAGCATCCTCCACCTGCCTAACAGTCCCCAGCAGGACGCCCCAGCAGCTAAAAAGCATCAGGATTTCCACTGGACAGGAATCTTTTATACTGACAGATGGCACAGTCATGTTTTATCCTTCATTGTATAGCCTTAATGTGACGAAAGAACTTTAGGTTGTATTTCAGAACAACAGAAGCAGTTTTACAGTATCCGCATTATCCAGGTTCCTTCACACCTTCATATCCTTCCTGGACACCATGTGTCCATTTTCCAAGTCTGAGCATTGTGTAAATGGCTTGCTTTATCTTTAAGTGCTCGAATGACATTCTAATCCTGCAACACTATGTAAGTAAGTACATCTAAATTATGTCCATTTTACTAAAGGAAGAAGAAAAATAGAGCACAGAAGATAACTTGTCTGAGGCCACCGGGCAGTTTGTTGTCAGCACCAGAATGAGCCCGGAACTTCTTGTTGCATGCCTGTATCCAATCCCCTGTGCAAGTCATATGTGAGTGCTTTTTCAAATATGTTAACTGGCTTCAGTTTAGAAATATGATAAATCTTTTTGTTTTTCCTTTTTTTTGTGGAAAGTATTTGAAGCATTCTTGAGGGTCTGTATGTACCCTTTTCTGTAGTTACATAACATGATGACTGGTTTCTCTGAACTGTTTAGTTGTATTCACTTGCCACTTTTGCAGTGCACTTTTCAGTACACTCCTAAGCATACAATGTATGTGCAAAGTTCAGTCTGATACAGCACAACATTCTTCCAGTGGTAAGGGTGTTATCACTCTGTTAGTTTAAATCTAATTTGCACATCATGAGACAAACAAAGGAAGACAATGTTTTACCATATTTTGAATAAGCAGATAGCCAAAGGCTTTTTCCTGATGAATAAGAAAGAGATCATTTGTTTATTTAATATACATAGTCAAACAAGGTCATTTTTATAAAGCAAGGGTATCTTAAAATGATACCAAACATGCAGTATTTGTTCCTATCATAGGTCATGCTATAGTCTTACAAAGAATGACAAGGACACGTTCTTAACACATATACGCTGCCCTTTGTAAGTCACAGATTTCTTAAAGAAAACTGAATAAAATGCAGGATAGTGTAAAACTGATGTCTTGAATCAGTAGTTCAAGGTGAACTAGAGAAAAAAAAAAAGTGAGATTGGAAGTATCGTGCAACATGTATTTGATATACTGTGTCCTTAGAAACACAGCATTTTAATGAACAGACATTTACCAGTTCAGCCACCAGTTGTCTTAATAAGTTCAGTAGATGACAAAGATAGAACAACTACAGAAACCTTTAAACATTTAAAGCAGTGGAGTCAGAATGACAAAGGATAGGATTCATGTAAACCAAAATAAGCTATCAAGTCTGAGTTGGTTTTTTTTAGGCTCCCTGTGTCTACAAAGGGAAGTGATAGACATCTTCAAAGGGTAGATCATCCCTTCTTAAGACCAGTGACTAAGACTGATGGAAAGAATTGCCCACTGGAGGTAGCTATTTGTCTCAATTGACTATTGAGGGCACCTGAGTGACTAGACCTAGATCCTTCTTTCCGCATGCCTTTCAGCAGCAGAAATTCGGCTCTGATCCTGCAAGCACTAAATACACATATAAATTTAAGAACCCAGCTAGTCCTAGCAACCTGGAGGATCCTCTCAGAGCATTTACAGTCAAACATACATGACTGATTACAAATTTAGACTAAAATATCCCTTTAACATGTTCTGAATGCCTGGGCTTCCATACCTCTCTAGAAACTCCCTCTCTAGAAACTCAGACATAGCTGGGATTTTCCAAGATTATGATGTGAAGTCTATCTGGAAAAAAAGAAATGATAATCAGTTGCATAGACCTGATCCTTTCAATTTCTAGTAGCAAAGAAACCTTTGGAATGAGAAGGAATTTGTATGAAATAATTTGACAATTGAATCTTTTAAATCTTAGCTACTCTGGAAAAGCAACAACAAAGTTGAGTTCTCACAACTAAGCAAGTACACCTCTTAAAAGTACATTTTGCTTATAATATGGTACAGCTGTTTTCAGAAAGCAAATATATGGACACGATGGGAAGAATCAACAGTAAACCTTTACATTAGCTATATTGTATCAAAAGACAAAACCAGACAGTAACACCATGAATGTTCGACAAGGTAGACAATGGTCAATTCAGTTTCATACCTGGTTTTATCTGATCTCATGACCTAGGGAAATATGTGTTAGTGACAGAGCACATACTTCTTAATGGAGAAAATTTTATTGATTATAATGGGTGACATTTTGTGTCATTGCATTGTACTGGTTTCAGTTTACATCAAGAAATTGAAAATGTATGTCGCGTTACAGCTACCAAATGTAAATGGCAAGAAGTCTCCACTGCTAAAATTGGATGAGAAGGAATGCTGGAGTCTTTAAAAAAATCCAATTTCAGCCAATTTCTCAAGATCTTCATCTTTTTAATATATCCTTCCTCTTCCAGAAAGAAAATAGAAAAAAGGAGTGGAAGGATATTTATAAAGAAAAGAAATTGAATTAATAGTGAGGAAGACATCCAACATGTGTCTATGCCTGTATGAAAGTGTTGTTCTTCCCTCACAATGACCAAATGATCTGACATTAAAAATAAATAAATAACTAAACAACAGGAATCTGCTTTGATCAATTGGAATTTGAAAGTTTTATTGATTCCAATCAATTCAACACATTTATGGGTAAGGAATGTGATAGCTGATCTTTTGTCCCGGGACAAAGGTACTAAGGTTGAAATAGCTTTCCTCCTCCTCAGCTATTCTCTCATTTGTGTAGTAAGTGAAGTTTTTTCTACACTGTTCTGTTTTATTTCTCTCAAAAATCATAAGATTCCCTCTGTTTTTCCCTTTGCCTTCCTGTCCAAGAGGAGAGACATGTTTTCTCTGTCACCTGGACAGGTCAGATTTCTCTACCTGCTTTTCTTCTTTCCTAACACATCAAAAAGTGCTCATGAAAAAAATGAGTTATCACTTTCCTGTGGAAAAGGGAGTTGGAAGAAAGAAAGGAGTTTTTGAAAATTGAGCTGTAATATATTTGAGATGGATGTGGACAGGACACTTTTGCTTTCTTCATCTTCTCTTTATTTACGGAGAAGCAAATCTTCGCCTATCACTGAGGTAAATGCGACATCCTTGCAGTAAGATGAAATCAATGGTCATAAGGATTCTCCACAGCTGTAGACTGTAAATGGGGATGGGTGGAGTTTTCTGACTCCAGAGCCAGAGACATCTTCTCTGGTGTCTGGACATAGAACACTGAATACTGAACACCAGGATCACTGGTGAAGAAGGCTATAACTGTGCTTTATATTACCTTATGCTGCACCACATATCAGAAAGCCTAGAACTTCTTAGTGACATCCTTCACCTTCCCCAGGTAGACTATACTGAGGAAAATGCAGCAGTAGGTGACAGAGTGTATGGTTCACAACAGCTGAGAAAGCTTCTGAGTAGAAGAGCAGAAACTAATAATGGATATCTGGAAGCAATAATGAGTACAAAAGGAAGCAAAAGTTGAGAACTTGCTTTGATGTTATAAAGAGGTAATGTTTGTGGTTCCCGCCCCCAAAAAAAACCCTTAATATTTGCCTCTTCCCACCACATCCACATGTGTCTTGTCTGGATTTCGTTTCAGCCAGCTGCTCTGCACCCATGTGCTCATTTCAGCAGCTTGCATTACAGCTGTATTCCTTTCTGCAGCCTTACTCTGTGGGGCTCAGGTCCAAGTCCCAAACTGTCTAAGGATTCTTGTGTCAGTGGTTCTGGACTAACTTTTGGGATGCAAGAAGCCGGTGACATTTTTCATTGTAGCACCAAAATTCATAATGGCACCATTTATAATGGAAAATAATAACTAGATACATATTTCCCAACAGTTGCAAGTAGATAGTAGAACACTATTCTCTTCCACATGTGTGAACCTTAAGGAAAGATTGGTTGAAATGGGGCCAAAGTGAGGAAAAATTGGAACAGTCTTAGTGTCCAGAGCCTCAATGGGGTGCTTGTCCATTGTAGTGCTGCTTTCTAAAAAGATTCATGTCCCAACCAATGTAATCCTTAGCCACAACTTCCCTTTTAAAAAGTGTAAGGTTGTAGGTCTACACCAGAATTACTCACTTTTTTCAAGCTGGCTGGCTGGCAAACAAGGACAGAATATAACAATTCACTTGAAGAGTGGTCATTGAGCTTATGAACTATCTGTGGGGAGATTCAAAAGAATAATTTATATAGCTGTTTGAGAGAGCAAAGGCCACTTACAAGGGCAAATTAGTATTTATTCACTTAGAAGTAGTCTATTGCCAAGTTTGTTGAATGTATTTTATTTAGTATTGGCTGAGTACATTAATTCTGACATTTGCACGAAGCAAGAAAGAAATGGTTTTTGGCTTTTTTTTATTGTCAGGTTGCCATGATTCTGGTCCCACTCACATAATTTTGGTTGTGCATTAGAAAGATGCTTCAATGTAACAACAACAGAAAAAGAGAACTTTCTGGATAGTTCTGTTTCACCACCAGTCCTTGCTGCTCTTACAAAAATGACACCAGGAAAGTTGAAACACACAGCTTTTGAGGAAACTGCATGCAAACTTGATAGCCGGATTGAAAAAAAAAATCAGCTAAAAACTATATGGAAAATGTAATACTTTGGATATTTAATGTGGAAATTATTTAAGCACTTGTTGAAGGAAACTATTTTATTTAAGTTTATATAGAACTACTAAAGAGAAACCAATGCCAATATAAATATCGCTTTAAGTATTGTTCATTACACTTTCAGGCCAGTTGAGGTATCACTTTGAGGCAAAGCATAGTTTTAGTTCAGGAAGAGTCATGATGGTAACCTTTGATCTTTATTTCCTACAGTTAATAACACAATAATTCTTTTTATCTCATCGTGTACATACACATTCCTAGGACTTAAAGCCAGTGATTGTGCAAGAAGTTATTTGTAGTTTAAATGAAGTACTTGGATGATAAATCAAGAGGTTTCATACAATATTAACTTGTGATAAATCATTTTTATGCTGTTTTGCTCCCTCCAGTACTGCACCACCTCCAGCTCATACCGGCATATAATATACGTTGTATGAACTTTTACTTGCTTTTTTATTTAAATAAATTGCAACCTTTTGGGGGAAGAAGGCAATTTCTTGTGTGTTTGTATGACACTAAGCACAATCCGAGTTAAACAAATGGAAATAGACAAAAGTGAAATAAAAGAAAGATTGGCCATTCTTGGTTTAAAAAAAGCAATTTTCTCTAAGCTGGAAAACTACAGGTGGGATCAACCTCACTTAATTTTCATCTTACCTTAAAATAATTATTTCTAAAATACATCAGCAGAATCACTGTCTGGAAATGTTTGCTTGTTGACAATAAAGGAAATCTAAAATGACTAGGTCAAATGTAGACATCGACACTATATAAAGGGAGAAGTTTCCTAATCTAAATTATTACCTACAGACCACATAGCAGTTCTAATTTTATGCTGCTGAAATTAAAATAATTTCTTCATGGTACTTGTGGCCCATCAAGCCTGATTATCAGAAATGCCAAATGTTCAAAATTCCTGCATATTTCAAAATTTAACTGTGTAAGTCTGTAAAAATCAGGGTTATTAGGGCCCTTTTTAAATGAGATGTACACATGTGCTCAAGGACAGTCTGAAGACTAAGACTGTAATCAGGAGTGATCCAGCTACATGACAGTAGCTTGTTGCAACACTGATCAGGAGGAGGAAAGGAACACAAAAAGGGTCTGTGTAGCTGCCTGGCCACCTCTCTGTCATGAGACATGGACAATTCTTTAACATTATAATGGCACAGTGCAATTACAATGGGGTATTTCCTCCCCTTCTACCCTTCCTTCTTCCCTTCCGACTGGTGAATTCCCTCCTGCATACGTCAGTATCAGTCATCCAGTTAATCGCAGTGGACTTGAGATAATTTCCATCATTATTCATTTAAATAAGTTCTAAACTACAGAGGAAAGTAAAATTAAACACATGTATAGATGGAGTTGTCTCTAGAAAGCATTTATCCTTATGAAAAGCACATAGAAATAGCCCTTTGAACATGAGAAACATATAATCACAGTCCATGTACATAATTTGTCTTCTCTGTTGCACTTTGATAATGTATAATAGTCAATAAAGCCATTATGCCTTTCTGTGAATACAAGTCTTGCTGTTTAAAAATGTGTGATGTATAACAGCAAATTATCCTTCCAGAGTAAGAATGCAATCAAAATCAATGTAATGCCTGATTAATACTACAGAAAGTTGTTCAGTAGCCAAAATAGTCTCAATGAGTCCATATACTGCATGTATATAGATGGAGACATATATATATATACACAAATACTTGCCTATTACTGTTATCATATTTGTTCCTGTTAAAAATTTTATGAGTCAGTACAGGAACAAATAGACAAGCGGAAGAGATAATTCAAATAAAAACATGAAATTTTTTTTGTACAGCTAACTATTCACAGTTAGGAATTGCACATATTTCTCAGAAGGGGCCATACACAACTCATGTCACACACAGCATTGACATCCATGCAAGTTTTGAACAGAAAGTAGGAGTAGATGACAGCTAGTGTGAACCACATTTGTTCTTGGTTATATTTGATTCAACCCTGAATATAAACTGTGTGTAAAGGATTGTTTTAAATAACTGCGGACCAAAGGTTGAATCTTACAAACTTTCACACACTAGAATAGTGCTACTGATAGGCATCTGATCCTGGTTAACTCAAAGTGCAAGAGAAGCTCCATGTCCAGAAGAGTTTTCTTAGAACAGTAGATTTAGGCTCCTAAACTTGAGTCAAAATTGAAAAGGTGCTTTGGAAAAGTTCTTCCCTCGATGTGTTTCTCTCTCATGTCAAAGTAATGTTAAATACAAGACTAATTTGTTGTGATGTTATGCTGTAATATTTCCCTTGGCTTGTATCCCTTATTATTTAATTAAATGTCATCAAAGATTTCATTGTCAGACTAAAACATTTGTATTCTATTTTTTGTGTCTTAATGGAGCCAGTGAATAAATAAGAAATAGAAATGCTGTAAGGAGTACTTACTTCTGAACATTTTATGACTGTGGACTGTCTGTAGGTAATTTAATATACTCCTTGCCTTTCTCGGTATATTATATACTAAAAGATCACCCAGATTAATTTAGATTCAAATGAAATATTAGATCCAAAACAATTTTTGTTTTTCTATTTCCATTCCTTGTGTTATATTATTACCTCGTGCATCACTGATTTGCACGTAAGCCAATGTGTTTCAAATGCAATCCACTGTATTAATGGAGGCACAAGGGGAGGAGGCTTTCACTCAGCTGCACAATCTGGTTTTCTTTCATCCTATCCAGGATTCATATCATAGGAGGTATATGATTGCTGCTAAAGCAAGCTTTGGAGAGAGACACCATAAAGCAAAACAGTATATCCTTCCTCACATCACCCTGCTGGTATGTTTTAACTTAGGGGTAACACTCCTAGCATTGAGGAGATCACTGTTTTATTCCTGGGGTTACCTGCTGAGACTGCCATGAAGTGTGCCAAGTAACACCCATTGTCCCACCACGTAGACACCTGTCCACTGAGAATCAGTGTGACACGACCTCCTTTCATCACTTCATAAAGCCAGCTAAACAGCTGTTTTACAAGATTCATGTTCAACACAGGCTAGATTTGAACTGGTTACCTAGAACTAAAATGTTTCTTGTATGCTGTTACTGATCTCACAGGCACTGGTGCCGTTGCGTGTTAGAAAATGGCTTTAAATTGGCCATTTGAGTACCATGGGAAGAAGGATTTTAACTGTTGCACCCAGTTGAGACGAGGTGATACTCTAGAGCATTTGGTGGGGTCGCTGTGCCCTTGTGACATAAGGATTTGTAAGTATTGAAGAAAGTAGGAAAAATTTACCCTCATGAATCTAATACTGCTCTTAGCCCATGTTCCTGTTGATGAGATGACTTCAGATAAGCTCTTCTTAACTGACATGAGTTCAGGAAAAAAAAAAAAAAAGCCAAGGAAAATAAAAAACCTCAATGTTATTTGTACTTAATGACAAGCAAAGCAAGATATACTCATTCCCAGGGAACAAAATTTGCCTTGACCTCATCCAGTTGGTTGATGATCCTCCATCCCTGCACTTCTTCCCACTGCCACCTCACAGGCTCCATTGCCTCATTTTGAAGGCAGGTACCCACAGTCCTGCTTGCTAAAGAAAAAATGAGAGATCCCTGGTGATGGGCAAGGAAGCAAACCAGATCAACATTCATCGCAACCTCAAGTAGGGTAAAGGAGTAGATGTGGAGGGCAGGGAAGGGGAAGCAGAGTGAGAAATAGGTAACAAGGACCACAAAGAAAACTGTAAAATCAGCAAGGAAAAGTGTTGGCATGCTCTATTTTCCAAAAGGGAAAGTAAAAAGAAAGATAAGTAAAAACATTTAAACTGCATCAGACAGATTACGTGTCAGTGGAATAGGTGAACGCTGGCCTAGCACTTATGTTTTGTGTGTCTGCTGACTGAGTTTAGCTGAGGCTTTTTTTTTTAAAGAGCTTAAAAATCATCTACACTGAGAAACACATTAATATTGCTTAAAGCCTCAACATTCATGAAATATGAACAAAGACACAGACTGTGTTGTTTTATTTTGCATGAAATGCTGAATGTCTGTATCAATGCTACAACACAGAGTGACGTAGTTAACATTAGATTTAATGTGAGAAATAACTAAATGCGTCTACCTTTTAACAACAGATTGCAAGACATTAAGGTTTTTGTAAACATTAGTGGAGTCAGCCAGGCCTATACTTTTCTATATCTGTCACATTATTCATAGGCACTGTCTCATAGACTATTTACTTGAGCAAAGGTACATATGTGCATAAGCATTTAGAGAACAGAAACCATTACCATCTACCATCAAAGTTTCCAGCAAGAGGATTTTTATACTTCTGGAGAAATTAACTAATACACAACAGCATGCTTTGATGGTTTGGTTCAGACAGACCAGTGATTCAGAGCATCTTTTATTTATTTATTTTCTTCTTAATATTCAGTAAGTATAGCTGGGCAATTAGCAACAGTTAAATAGCTGCAACACTACCAGCACTGAGTAATTTACTAATTGACAGAACAATTCCCATCTCCTCCATTTGACCGGATATTTGTTTTATGTGTGTGCTTGATATGCAATATTTACTCCTGATAAATTGGGGGAGGCAAGTGTATTTGCTTTTGCTAAATCAGGAGTAGCAAAATTTGTGGTTGAAGCTATGATTATTATGAATATGACATTGAAAATGGGAATAGAAAAACATTTTAGTATTTTTTTTTTTTTTGCCAGGCTAAGACATCATTCATGCTCTGTACTTTTTAATCATGACTGTTAGCATTTCAAGGAAAGAAGATTAAATTTTTTTGGTCTGAAAAAGTTTTTCAAAGCCTTTCTATCCATCTGTTAGTTTCTATTGTAACTTTTCTGCTAAGTAAATTTAAAACACTTTTAAGGGTTTTTTCCTCTTGTCTTTTTTTCTTTTAAACAGAGATTAAAAGGTAAAAGCCAAATTACAGAAAAGGGGTAAAATTATGACCTTTTTATTAAAATACTTTTGTAATACAACTCCTGCTGTTTTTATAACATAGGCAACCTATATTCTATGCATGTGGTTTTCAAAGAGGAAACTTTTAGTTTCCTCATTTTGTAAGAAAACAATATCAAAGTGAACATGGTTTGTTCTCAATTTCTTTGCACTATCTGATCTTTGTAAGCAATCTATAAAGACTTAGACCATAGGACACGCAGGATACTCAAGTTACAAGAGCCCCAAGGTCTTAAGAGATCTTGTCTGTGTCGTAGTTCAGAGTTAGAAGGAGCTATTGCCCTAAAACGGGGAGCATGTGAAGCTTAGTGATTTAAGTCTTTAAATTCTGGCATTTTAAAGGTAGAAGTGTCACTATGAGTAGGACCAACATTTCATCTGCCTTCTTACTTTCAGATTTATTTGCTATTACTAACTATCTCCTCCATTGCTGGTTACACTGAGAATACCCAAAATAGATAGAATCCCATGTAATTCAACACCCGATGGATTTCTATCCAAATAAATGTATCTCTGTTCTTTTTTAACATTAAAACATGCTGTTTTACATGATGCCAACAATTAGGAAAAAGTTTAAAATATTAAAAAATATATGTATAAATGAAAGAAAATAAATCAGCAGTGACAGAAAGTCGTTCTGAGAGAAGCAGCAAACAAAACATTATTTTCAAATAATACCTTTATTTGTTTCAATGGAGGAAAATCAGAAGTTCAACTTTATTTCTCCAGTTGTAGATGTGTATATGTGAGAGGCTTGAAAATGCAAGTTGCAGAGCAGATGTTCAGCTGCTACAAATCAGCATGGTTATTGAAGTCGGGGGAACGATAGGAGGGTTTCACCTTCTCAGCATCTGGCCCTCACACAACGTGAACAGCCGATTTTTCAAAAGGTAAGATATGCATGTATAAGCAAGAGAGACATGCTGAATCTTCCCTGTATGCCTTGTTAAAAGTTTGTGGCTTTGATTAAAGTGAATTCAGTGTCTGCTTGACAGGCAAGATTGACAGAACAGGAAACCGATGTCTTCCATTAGCCCCAGAGTAGATAAAAGCAAAGGGAGGCAGATGCAGCTCCCCCCACTCAGGAAGGGTTTCCTTTAGGACAGAGCAAGCCATTAGTTTTCAAAAGCTTTCACTCCTTGTGATGAGAATGCTGAATATCAGACCATTCATACATGAATGTCAGTTTATCCCAGTATGCTTCTTTTTTTTTGCTGGTAGGAGATGTTTTAAAAAAGAGGTAAGGAATGCCAGTAGAGAGAAAGCCTTCCCCTTATGCCCTCCTGGCTTCTGGCAATCAGCAGTTTACAGACTTGCTTTGCTAGACACAGCATCTACACTGCCAGTAACATATGGGACTATCCCGCATTTGAAACACATCCATCTTGTAAACATGTGAATTTAGAATATTTCAGAGTATAAACAAACACAACTGGACCAATCGCCACTTTATAGCATGTGAATGATTCAGCTTTTTAGCAGGATTTTATTTCTTCATCATTATTATTCCATTCTGAATCCATCAAAAGGGTCTCTTGCAAAGTCTGTTCTTGTCATTAAGGAACTCTGGTTGTCTAGGGGCTTTGGGGACATAAAAGTCCTCTATAAATAGAAGACTTATTGGTCTCCAAATGAGGACAGGACCCAGTTCTGCCTGATTTCTTAAATTCAGCTTTCCAGAGCACGTACAAGATAGCAGAGGTAAGCCAAACTGGTCTGAAAAATCTGGTGTGTTTCCAAGTGTAACAAAGAGAGAATCTTTCGTTTTGAAATGCTGTTTACCATTGCTTCCGGGTTTTTTTATGCATAACAAGAATTCTGCAATCACTTAGGAAAAAAGTGTGAAACTCTGTTAACAGTAATGAAATTCTGAAACTCTGTTACTACTTTTTAAACATTTAGCAGAAAGTAAATCCAATTTTGATCGGATCTTTTCTACATGCTTCCATAGGTTAGGTTGTTTTTAATGATGTCTAGTGGGTTAAAGGATAGCATGTGCCATTCTAAGGAGGCATTATGAATGTGAAAGCTAATAAATTTTAAAAAGGAGTTTAACAGTAATTTTAGTGACTATCTTCTGAGTCTTTCAGACAATTTTTGTGGTTTTACTACTGCTTTCATCTAGAGTATGTTCCATGTTTTTGTTTTTTTTCCCTTGTTCTTTGCCATCGTATGCAAGACCAGCACAAGCAACCATGGCAAAGAAACAAGAACTTTTGCTCACAAAATGTAGCCTAAGTTAGACACAATATCATAAATAAATAGAGCAGGACCACTAACTGAGGAACAGAGGAAATCAATGACAGAAAAGGGAAAACAGCCCTTTTCTTCTTGCATGTACACTGTAAATATTTATTTTGGTCTTTTTTCCCTGATACAATCACAGGTGTGAGAAGAAGTGGTTTGTGCCAACCTAGAGCATATTGACAGAAAGCTAGCTGCTGAAAGTGGGGGTTTAAGGAGGAATCTTAAGGAGGCGAGCCAACACTGTGGGGCTGTTTACTGAGCCAGATTTGATTTGCAACATTAACCACAGGAGTTAAAAGAATGATGGTGTCACCATGGTTGATGCTGTGCTGAAGTCATTGGGCCAGGAAGCAAACTTTTGTGCCATCAAACCACCTGCTGCCACCTGCACACCATTGCACTGGCCACTTCCCAGCATAGAGCCACCTGAACCACAATGCCTTGGAGGAGGGAATTATAAAGGTATGAGGGGGAAAAAGGACTTCCTCTGCTTACTGTAACACCAGTGTAAGACATAGATTTCCTTGCAGTTATCAAATAATTTCTGTTTTGACATTGGACTGTGTCAGTGAAGCTAGAAGAGATTCTTCCTCTGCATTCCCCTCTTTAAAAAATCCCAGATGACATCCCATGCTACACTTCTGCCTCTATAAACAATTAAATCATATATTCACAGATATTCATATCTCCCTGTTGAAGGAAAATGTTGTCTCACTTATGGAAGAACATGCCATCAGACTTACATCTAGTATTTCAAGTATGTTACCAATTCAATCAATTACTCCACATGTAAACCATAACAGTCACCTGATTAGACCTTAGTCTCACTTATTTCTTATTTTTCACAGTGTCTTTTGCATAGGATGCAAGACATTCTCCTAAATGAACCTTCTTATTGTGCTTAATTGACAACCAACAAAAGTCAATGTGATTGGGATTCATTTGACCAAATATAGACATCAGTATCTTAATCACCATAAAGCGTAGTGTCGATGTAGTTAACATCTGAAGTAGTTTCTCTGTGCTCTAATTTATGTTCAATGAAATGAAATAAGCACTTCTAGAGTATGATTCAACTCATCCTAAAATAGGTGATGAAAAGAGGTCAAATGACTCTTAGTCTTAATGTACCTATTTCTCTTTATTGGCTATAAAGGGAACCTTAGGTGACTGCCTCAGATGCAAACACCTGAAGTTTGTGAATCCCACCTTGTCAAGCTTACCAGTGACGTTTATGGCTCTGAATAAGACTCATTTATTTAAATCCTGAAAATGTGATAAGTGTCATATTTCTTCAAGACGTCTAGGTACTCGTATATCTGTACCTCTCAATATAATTCATTTATGATTTTCATATCATGCCTTCCTTTGAGTGAGTTCTGATTACAGCTCTGCTGTAAAAACAGTTGTCTAGAAAGTAAGAAAAGAAGTAGGCCTGTGGTGAATCTCCTATTACATCTCAAACTGAGTATTTCAGAAGCAACTTATATAAAATTGAGCTGAAACGCAATCTTTTTCTTCTTCTTTCGTATAATAATTGTACAACATTCCTCCAAACTCTATGACCCAGGAGCTGTTTTACACTTTCAGGGGCAAAGAATTAAGATCTTTAACAATATTGTGATGTGATTTTGCTACAATGCCAGTGAGGTTACACAAATGGCTTACATCACTTTAGCAAAGGATTAGCTCTTTTAATAATCCTCAGCGCCTGATTACCTCTGCCCTCCCAAGCCACACCCTTAATTATATGTAAATGTTAGAACATCTGTCCAGCTAGGGGCTGATACTTATATTTCACATTGTATTTGTTTGTCCCAGCATGTCACTGGGACAAGCTTAGGAAAAAGGCCCTCTGTCTTCTGCAACAGATGAACCTGAATTCCTCTGCAAAGCTGTGAGATTCTGCCCATTCTGGTGTTCAGAAGGCTGGCCATCTGGAAATGCTTTACAGCTTTCATTAATAGAGAGATTTATTGAATGCAGTAATATAAAACACAAATAACTGAATCAGAGAAGCATTCTCTATGTTACTGACGTTGACATTAAATTCAAACAACTGTATATTTTCATACTTTACATCTGACTTTCCATATTTTTCCAGTGACAACACATTTATCACTGTGCTTTGCTTGAGGCATGAGGCTCTATACAATGTACTGTGTGAAGGGCAAGGATAGGCACCTCTTGCAGGGTGTCAGATGAGGTGGATATTCCCACTGGAACTGGCTGTGGAGGGACACCGCCATGGGACAGGGATGTTTAACACCACACTCTATACTCAGTGGCAGACGCAATCCTTCTCTGGAACATTTCTCAGAGACAAAATCAACGTGTCTCAGGAGCAAAAGAGAAACCTTGTCACCCCTAGCAAGGAGTTGCATGAGACATAGTAGTAGACCTATGTTTTCAAGCCCGGCATTTGACAGATCCGATGATAACTGCCCTGCAGATGTTGTTGAGGGAAGCTGGTGGGGTTTGGGAACTGGACAGTGGGCACTTGGAGTTTTTACCATTTTTTAAAAGGATTTGTTTTTTTCTGTCATCTATGGGAAGGACTCCAAACAACTTGAATGTCTATATAGCTCTTTGCATCCACAGCCTTGACAAAACAAACTCCTTGTTAGATTTTTTTTACCTCATCATCTGCTGTCCCATGCAGCTATGATTAATAAGGACTTGCATTCTTTTACTCCTGTCAAAATGATAAGTGACATGGGATCCCATCCACATAACCGGGAGACCTAGTTTGAGCCAAGCATTAGATCCCTAGCGAAGGATTGCCCTTAATGCCCAGGTTCCCTGTATCAGAGAAAGTCACTGCACTATAAAAGGGCTTTGGAGATGCTTAGACTGTAGGTACAAATACGGAGTCAAAATTAGGTGGACTGGACTGTAGCCTATGTTGACATTTGTACTGCTGTCTTTACAACTCTTTTAAAATTGTTAGAACCACATCAGCAAGGAACTATATCTGCCTGGCTGTAATGCATACTTCAGATCTGGGAAAAGAAAACCGTAGTGGTTTACATACATTTTAGCTTGTAATCTTTTTCCCTGCTATGAGACCATAAGTCCAATTGATGCTAATGCAGTTCACAAAGTAACACATGAATATAATTGAATTTCTTTTGATGTACAGTATGATTATCTCAGAGATCAATAAGCATGTTAGCACAGACATACTATTCACTCTTTTGACTATTGATCTATAATAGATTCGAACTTCTTTCTCTTTTTAATTCTCTTGGACATTGTTATAACATTGTCTACTCTGAAACACTTTATGAGACACACCTGAGTACCAGTGTCTGTTATCATTAGCAGCAGTAACCAGACGAAAATTCTTATAATTATTTTTTACTCCATTAATTCTTAATCAAATCCCTCAGTCTGAGGGATTGAGACATCTTTCTCATCCTACTTGCACATGCTACATCAAATCTCTAATGCCCTTTTTCGTGTTATTACAAATTCTTTACATTTAAAAAGTGAAGATTATGGAGAAATAAAGCTGTGAAGGAGCCACAAGGACCAGGTCCAAACTGACTCTTTTTTTTATTCACATTTTCTCATTTCTTCTGGATATTCTGTCCTACAGTTAGCTTTCATGAAGTTCAGTTCTTCAGTATCAAACCATTCTGATTTTGAGACTATTTGTGGGAAATTTGAATTATTTTTATTGTAACCTACCTAAAAGTTACAAATGTACAGCCTTTAGTACTTGATATATGCCTGCTTTGTTCACTACAGCTACTGTTGAAGCTAGGTTCAAGAGAGCAAAGAGAGAGTCACTATTTGATTGTCCACATCTGCCCTATTTTGGATCCCATCTTTGGAGAGACATAAATACAATGCCTTTGCTAGGTGGATCTAGCAGGTCAACTGAATGTGACACACCTAGGCTTGACACAAATCAGTGCAGAATAAGGCACTGCATACTGTAAACCAGTATGCCTGTGCTCTCTGCGTAGTACAGCAAATGTATTGCTTGGGAGGAGAAAAGTCTCACTCTCTGAATTGGGTTATATTCATTTCCACATTCTCGTAACTTGCTGTCATTCCTAAGAAAAAAATGGCAGTCCAAGTTTGTGCTAAAACAGGGAGTGTCTGCCTGTGAACTCTCACACCAAGCCTAGTTTTAACCAGCTGTCTGGATTGCCTGAACATCCTCTCCCTGTGATCGTGTGGCACCAAGTGCCCAAACACCATTTTTCTGCAGATGTCAGAGATTTTTATGTTGTGGGCCAAAACTAAATTAGATTGATAACCATGCACGACTGTCTGGCCCTGTAATGCTGGACACGGTAGATGTTTTCTTTAGCATCGCTCTTCTGTATGGTAACATTCTGCGTTTTGCTTGAACAAGTGTAAGCTAAAGAAGTGCAGGAATGATCAATAACAGATGATAAAGGATCTAATTACAGAAACTGACATAGTCACATTTTTAAATGCAAACATACTAGTTTATTTAGAGACACACATGCACTTTATATTCATTAGTCATGAATATGCACCAACATGGATCACAAAAATAAAACAGTGTGTCCCTTGCGATCTGATTTCAGTGGTACTACCTTATATTGTGTTTTGGTCAGACAATTCCACAAGGAAGTTTTTTGTAGGAATACTTTGTGCATGCCCACTTGGTAAAGCTTTCTGTATTATATGTGGATTCAGTTTTGTAGAGCCATAAACAGAATTTATATTTAAGTCTTCTACCTGCCTTTTGCTTACCACTTAGAGGAGACAAATAAAAAAATATGTATTTCTGGCCTCACAACACCTTCAGCAGGTTCTGGCCTCACAACACCTTACGCAGGCTTAAAAAAAAAATTCCTTATGATGTCATTTTGAAAACTTGTCTTCCAGATAGTTCAGGAGAGGTTACAGTTCATCTAACACAAGCATGCAACTGATAGTTTTAGCTATCTGCTGGAGTAGACAGCTTACTCCAAAAGGGAAGTGCTAAAGTTTCTATATAGTATATTTGAAAATATCCCAATTGAGAACCTGCCTGCACCTACATTAAGTTTTCAAACTGGGTACCAAAACCTCAGCAGCTAAAATCTTTCATAGGCACTCAGAGCCATCAATTCCTTTCTGTTGACTGCGCCCTTTCAGAGTACGTATTAACTTTTGTGGAACTGCTTCATTGGATACCTAAAATAGAGAGACAAATCAGGTGTCCCATTGGATGGTTAGGATGTCACCATGTATTTCTAGCCTGGGAATTCTAATATATTTTACAACTGGATTTTAATATATATTTTATATTGCACATATGTACACATGTAAATGTTTTTTTTAAACACTGCAGGCTGATGTTTGCAAAGGAATCAGTGATTTTGGACTGTACTTGGTTTTTGACACACAATTTTGATGAACTTTAAAGGGGCTAAACTTTCCCAGGGTGGATTGTCGCTTCTGTTTTCAGATATTTACAGTTTCTCAAGCTTAACATCGTAGTGCTGACACCCACCAAAAGCAGAGGTTGAAATCATTCTCTTCTCTGGTCTTGCCTCATGTCTCTTTTCATATGAACAACTTAATCAATATTAATCATATTTTATTAAACTAAAAGTAGGATTTTGTTTCTGTGTATATTATAGGGGATCAATGAGTTCATCATAAGCTACTAAATGGACAGAAACAGGCCTGTCCACTGTGTGTCATAAAACACACATTCTTAAGAAAGGTCCTCTTAATTCAAGTGAAAGGATTCAATACTTTAGGGCTAGGAGAAACTGAGTTTCCTCCTGCTGTTGTTATAAACGTCCTAGTGGGAATAGGGAGTCTTATAACCACCATAAAATTCTACAGAGTTTACAGAAATACTTTTACCTTCCTAGGTACCTCCTCTCATTTTAATATTCTTTAACTGATACAAATTCAATCTTCCCAAGAACACATTTTAATATGATTTACCGGTAGAATCTTTTTAATGGTGATAAGCTTCCCTCCATCCCATTCCCTTACAAAGAAGATAGAATTTTTTTTTGCCAACTCAAAGTTTCTTCTGTTTTCTCCAGTCAAGCTCTCCATGCTTTTAAACTTTCTACTGTTAATAGTGATTACTATTATAGGATCAAATGATGTTATACCTATGAAATTTAAACTGTGTGATGAAAATCGGCAAAAAGCAATGCATAGCATATTAAGTTGATGAGATGATAACTTGGTACAGAATTTTTGGATGAGGATTCAGTAATATAGGTACTTTAACAAAAGATGTTTCTTAAAAATACTTACTTTAGCAAAGGATGTCTCCCGAAAGATTCCATTATCATGAAATGTTTTTGTAAAGTCTCAGTATTTCTTTGCTGAAACATCAATATTTTTGCTAACCCATTTCTTTACACTACCATTAAAAAAAAGTTTGCTCTCTATTTCATTCCCCCTTGCACAGATTGTGCCATATTTTTTTCCCCAGGGAATGAATTCACAATGTAAATGTGATGAAGTTTCACTTTGTGTTCAGAAAAAAAATGTGTTCTGCAGCAGAAACAGGACATTCCAAGGTGTCCTGCCGCTCAAGTGTTTGTAAAAATGCTGGTTCCTAAACACAAGTAGGCAGAAAGCAAAAATAGGTAGCTTTGCATAGCATTAATTTATAAGAGTTGACTGCACTTCAAATGCAGCTTTTCCTACCATCTAGATTAGATTCATCAGGAGCCAATCTAAATGTCTAATTGAAGAGTAGCTTTCTGAAGAGTCTGTAACTGTCGCTTGGCTTCATCCTTCTCTGTTTGTTCCTAAGGTTTCTTTCCTCTCTTGTTTTCCTTCTGAAACAACAATGCACTCTATTTTGGGGTTGCTAGTCATGATTCCAGGAATGGGAATCCAACTCTTGAGTACAACAGGCTTTACATAGTAACTTCTTGGCAGAAATTCAGAAATGCTTTGACCAAAGGGAAGAAAAAAAGGACCCAGAATAAGGGTAACTTGAAATGAAAGACACTTAAAAAAAAAAATAAAAAAAAAAAAAAAAAAAAAGTGAAAAAAACCCATAAAAAATACCTTCAGAAAACAAAAGACTGAAGAATTGAGATAAATTGTGATATTTGTTTTTCATGCTTAATTGAAAGCTTTTTGCTACTCTATCACCAAGTATCATGAATACTAAGATACTTCTCTTCTAAATGTGTATGTGTATATGGGAACATTCTAACCCCAAGCTTGCCAAACATCAAGTCCTTCTATTTGCTCTCTTTTTAAAATTAACTCTTGATGGAGGAATGGTTCCATTCAGCAAGGGAAGGAGTTGAAGGTTTCCCTAAGTCTGGGGAATTAGCATAAGAATGGTCTTGGAAATTATGAACTGTCTAAAAGATTATTCTGCTCACAAACAAATGGTTCACTGTTCAAGGGTACCTGCATGGACCCTGTTTCTCTCTCCTCCTCCCCATCTCCACCCCCTGCAACACTGGAGAGATGCCTTTGGAGGCAGAGCCACAATGGGAGATTTGGGATTTTAGCACCTGGATATGTCTTTTCATATATTTTTCCTCACAAATTCCCTCTTTCTAGTTATTTCTGACTATGCCTTGCCCCACTAATCATCTCCTATTCTTGAAATGACTGTCCCAGCTGGCAGGATGTGGACACCTAATATGGTGCTTCTCTCACACCTCACAAGGCTTCAAGTAGGTACTCTCTTCAGTTCTGTCTTGTAACAGTCCTTTTGGGGTTTTAAAAACCCCAAATTCTTGTGTTATTTTGCTCAGCCTTTCTGCTTTCATCTTTATCTTGCCTCCCTCCATCCTCAAATTAGTTAAGAGAAGGAAAAGGAATGTACAGGTAACAAGAAAATACACTTTTCTGAAGAAATGACACACCCAGTTACTGCCAAGGTGAACTCTCTTCTTTCAACTTTTATTTATCTGTTGCTAAACACACCAAAGCAGCTATCATATTTTAAACACAGTCTTCTTCAAACTATTTAATAAAGTGTACAGTGTATTTATGACTCCTTAACCAGAAAACCATACCCTAATGGATATATTTCAAGTTCCTGACCCAAAACCCTTAATTAACTGTAAAACCAAAATTCTTATTCTTCTTCAGAGGAGTATTATGTTAGCAGATTTGGAAGTTAGTTCTGAAGGAGACTGTTTTTATAGTACCACAGATCCTGAGGGGGGGAAGTCATTTTCTATTCCAAGAAAACATCCACCACTAGCACTAGTGAGAAGCAGAGCTCTGTTGGTTGTTTTTTTTTTTGAAGCCCTAATGACTAGTTTTTATTCCATAATCACAGAGCGCCCCTTTCACCTGATGATTTTTGTTCAGTCTTCAGTGCACTTCCTTGCCTGCTTCATCATTCATCAGCTATGAGGTCATTAATTTTAAATGGGCGGCTCTCAGTAACCAACAGAGAATTTCATTGTAAATCAAAACTTCTCCAGCTGATAAGTTAATTTGTCAGTAAGGCCGCTCAGCAGCCCTTTTGTTTTGCATGGAATTTTCCAGACAGTCCTCTAGGCTAACACCACAGAAATCAGGATTACCATTTACTATGGGCCTTCAGTCCTGAGGGAAGTCCTAAAAGAAAACACAGATGACATATTTTCCCTTGTGCTCCCAAGGTCTCCATACCTACAGCTATCTCTGTTCTACTGTCTGCTGGGATGTTTGATAATACTGGTGATGTATGGATGCATGCCAAAAAAATGTGTATGGCCATTAGGGAACACTTGTTCTCTGGCTGAAAGGGCCCCTTTACACATGTCTGTCCTGAAAAAACTTGCATAAAAGCTTAATCTCCAAGATATGACAGCTAACAAACTCATTACAATCCATATGGGGAGGAAACAAGTGGGATACAACAGGGAGACCAAGTAGCTCAAATGTTCATAAGTCTTCACACCCAAACAGCAATCAGCAGAAAGCTTTGGAGCTAGTAATGGAACCAGTTTTTTATCAAACTAGGTGTAGATAGTTGTGCTGAGGAAACTCTGCAACACAATGCAGGGTCTGGTATGTGGAGCTTCTGTTAAAAATCATGTGGAGCCTGGTGAAGCTCAGCAAATTGATTCATGTTGAATTGGCACAAACGTCTCTGTCCAAAGACATTTACAGGTCAGATCATCTCCTCTGTTATGACCTGGGTTTGCCATATGCAAATTGTAAGGTCAAGGAAAGGGAGAGGAGCAAGCATGTGCCTGCTTCGTCAGTGCTCTAACCGCATACAGGCTGTGCCAGTTAGGGCAGCTGAACTTCAGTCTAGGTTGGTCTGGGCCTGGCCAGAGGAATCAAGAACATGATGCTTTCTTCATTCCTCCTGTGTTATGCAGAGCTTTGGTATAGAGAGATGCTTCAACTAGCATGCATGCTGCAGAATCATGATTTTTTTAAAATTAGGGTCATACCAGTGTACGTGGACAAGTGAAATAATGGCAAGTCGCTTTCAGACACTGTGTTATGACAGCTGTCCAGTACAGTGTTCTCCAGTGTTGCACTAATGGTCTTAAAACCAACCCTTGCTCTAATTCGTGTTGCTTTATATGCAGAAGGGACTGGCAGGACTTGCCAGTAGGAAGAATGGTTGGAGATAGAACTTTAGAGAGCTTCTGCATGTTTGGTTTTTCACTCTGAACTTCCAAGGAGAAGGAAGAATAGAGGATGTGCCTGAGCATTTATTCCTGGGAGAGGTCACTGGTGATGGCAATGTGTTTGGAAGAGCAACAGTGACTATTCTGCAAATGTGCATCTGCTTCCACTACAGCTCCCTCACTGCTGCTCTCTCTCCTTACTTTTGATCATGGCATCCCCACAGCTGTCCTTTTTCTTTCTCTTTTTCACCTTGGAAACAATTCAGTTCCCTTTTCCAAGTGATGTTTGAGGCCACTTCAATTCTGAAGAGTTACAGAAGTGAGAGAACCAGATGTCCATTCTGACTGCCTTGCCCCTTTTTCCTCTTGGCCCAGACCATCAGGATCACAGTTGAAGCAGCCAAGGATTAGTTACAGAGCTGTGCAAGAAAGGAGACACTTGGTACTGGAATTATTGCTGATATCACAAAATATTTTGACTGCTTTTAGCCACAGGGCCTGATCCTCTCAGCAAGCCACACGCGGACCTCCCAGTAGCTCTATGGGTGTTGCGCAAGCAGCTGGCTGGGGACTACCAGCCCCTCTCAGAAGTGTCTATTAGATCTGCATAGGACTATGAACGATGCATACCAACATGTGATTCTCCACATGTAATGCAAATTCAGCCTTTTTGCTGAAGTGTTGCAGTAGTTGGAGGAGTACGCTTCTCAGATCCTTTCCCAGAATTTTATGATTCAGGGTAGTTAACTGGAAATGCAAAAGCCAGTCAAGTCGCTGGGTGGCTGCTCATATGGAATTTTGATGCATCTGTAAAGGGGAGAGAAGTCGGCTCGTAGTATACTTTCTGCTATCAAAGGCGTGCTGGGCAGTAAAGCTAATTGCATTACGCTGTGCTCAAACAAAAACGCTTGAAAGCAGTTCTGTCTAGCTATGTGAATATGTGCACAGAGCTTGTGTATATGACTGTTGCAGTAAAGTGAAAATGTCAACAGAAAAAAAAAAAAGACAAAAAAAAGAAATATGTCAGTGCTACCTCATGGGGAATTTTCCCTCTGGTTTCTAACCAGTAATATCCTCCATTCATTTGCCCTTTTTAGACATTTTCAAAGAAATGGTTTCTTGATCATAAAACAAATCACAACACAAAAAACCCCTACCAGAACATGGCACATACTTCATCTCAAGGGAAAGGATGAGACAATAAACAGCACATAACAGATGTTATTCACGTTACTTCATGCACTGTTGGAAGGCTCTCAGACACTACAGTTCTGAGCATGGTGAACGAGCCAATAGACATAAAGTAGGGTCACTAATGATGCATCTTATTTAGGACAAGATTAAAAAACAATAATTAATTATTTATGTATTCATAGGCAGGATATTAACAAAAGTAATAATCTTGAATCCTTTCCACCCCACTAGAGACCTTACAGTAAGATGTTAATACAGTCTTTCAAGAATCCAGAAATTAGTAAATATTTCAGATTATTTAAAATTTATGTAGGGTCACTAATGATGCATCTTATTTAGGACAAGATTAAAAAACAATAATTAATTATTTATGTATTCATAGGCAGGATATTAACAAAAGTAATAATCTTGAATCCTTTCCACCCCACTAGAGACCTTACAGTAAGATGTTAATACAGTCTTTCAAGAATCCAGAAATTAGTAAATATTTCAGATTATTTAAAATTTATGAAGTAAAATATATATGCAAAATAACCACCTCTGTAAGGGCTTATAAGGAGTATCTGGAGCTGTGCTAGCTTTGAATCATGGAGTTTCAAGGGAATTTTTTATTATAGTTTTGGCTTCGGTGCACTCACACCATGTGGGTTTTTGCTTTGAGTTTTAGGTTTGAATGGACCAAGTACTTCAAAGCAAGACTCTAAATCAGGAAAATGCACTGAGTTTCATATGCTTTCCACTCAAAACCATACCTTGGCCCAGATTCCCTCCAATGGAGCCCAGCCTAAATTGAAACTCGGCCCACGTTTGTTGAAAGCATTTACAAATCCCATCAAAACTGGCTTGAGTTTCAAGTTTGTAATAAAATCCAAACCCAAGAGTTCTGCTTGGCTTCAAATGTCTCTCTGTTCTAGTAATTTCCACTTGTTTCCGTTAAACAGAAAAAAATGGTATAATTTGCACTGATTTCTGCCTGTTGCACTGGTAAACCTGGAATAACTCCATTAACTCATCAAGACTGTTTCAGATTTGTACCAGGGTAGCTGTGAGCAGGTTGAGCAACGGTTTTATTAAGATAAAGGTGGGAAGCTGGGTATACTCCGAGGCCAAAATTTCAAAATGCAATATGTGTCTTTCTGTTGAAGTTAACAAAATGCAATTGCATCCCGTAGGTTTTCTTGGGTATAAGCAAATCCTTCTGGCTTCGAACGTGACACTCAAAGTGCCTCAGCATGGTGCTGTGCCAAAGGGCAATGTCCGCCTTGCTAAGCCCGGGCTGCAGCAGCTCCACCATACAGCCTGCCCCCACCCCACCACCTGCCCTTTCTGCCAACACTGGCCTCTGCATGGTGACCGGGTGAGCAGGCTCGGGGACTGTCATTTGTTTCCAGCTGCATCCAAGCTTGTGACCAAGCAAGACTTGAAGCAAAAACATTGACTAAGAGGATGGATCAGGAACATGCAGCTGGGGACACCAGCATGGGTGGGAGCACCAAAGCCTGGATTTAGAGTGGCTTAAACTGCCTTGAAACTACCCCCAGTCTTGCAGAAACAGGGTAGTGTGAATACTAAAGCCTCTGCGTTCACCAGAGTCTACTATCTCATTGTACATCATAGATTTGCCGGTGCATGATCTATCAGCCAACATTAAGAATGACATCACTGACACACCTATTACCTGATCCGCCACCAGATCATATTGTCTCAGGAAAGCCTGCCACAGTGAAACAAAAAAAGCCTGCAGCTATCACACACAGCAAATCCAGCCACTAAACCATAGTAAAGGGCTATCCCATGGACAGATCTTAGTAAGAACAAGAGAGATGGCATTGCAAAATCCACACAGTGACGTTACGGTTGCAACCTGATTTTAGACTGGAAGTGCTGAGACATTGCAGGAATATAATATGGCAGATAAAATGCAATGGCAGAGAGATGTTTGCTCTGGATGCTCTTAGACTGGTTATCTCCTTTGCAGTCCATCAGGAGTGCTCAGGGGGAGAAGTCGCCCTGACCCCGTGGTGTTACTACAAGCAGGAGCCAGGCTTGCAGCACTCTGCCTCACGAAACCGGTCTCTTCGGCTCTGTTTTTCACCGTCTCCTTTTCTCTGAGGAGCAAAGGGAGCTAACTGAGTTAGGGACTAGGGAATCAGAAATGCACACTTTATTGGCATCCTTTTTAAATTAACCTGTTTCAAAAGACAGGTTTGCTTTATCTGTCCCACACCTTTTTCCACCTCATCCTTCATTACCCCTGAAAGATAAATGTGTCATTAAATAGTCCCCAGCTTCCAACAGTGCCTTCTGATCATGACAGAAATATTTCCTAGCACTGGAAGGACTCTTCAGTGGCTCCTGCAGTTTGCTCCCACACTTTCTTTTTGTCTGGTGACAGTCCAGAAGCAGTTTTGAGCAGCTCTGTCCCACCCGGCGCTACTCTTGCCCCTCCCTTCTCCAACCCTTTTCCCCTGGAGAAATGCCGAGGCCTGGAAAACGGCTACCTGAGGCCCTGAGCCGTGAAAAGATGCGGTTGGAGTGCAGGAAAAACAAAGTAAATGCCATGAGAAGGCAGTCCCCCGCTTCTCCCCCCTCCCCGGCCCAGGCCCACCAGAAGAGGCCGGAGCGGGAGCCGGCAGCCGGGCCACAGGGCTGTTTGATTGCCTAAGCCTGGTGGCCAGACAATAGGACCAGAAAGAATGGCTGCTTCCTTCCTTCCTGTCGAGTGTTCTGCCTGAGTGAGCAAATTCAATAGCACTTCGCTTCGCAGCAACACCAGGCTCTCTCGCACAGGCGAAAATCAACAAAGAGCCATTCTCGGGCATTTCCAACTGCACCTAAGCCAAGGCACTGAGCTGTGGAGCCATCCGGCCCGGGGAGGGGGGCGGCACAGGCGTCGTTCTTGGGTGTGCGGCCAGGCTCAGTAAACATCCAGGTTATTGTTTATGGGGAAGGACTGGCTTATTAATTTTTATTTTTTTTTAATGTCAGGCACTGGGTGGTTTGATTTGCCATCCCACCGCTGACTCTGCCACTCATTTTGTACTTTTTTTTCAGTGCTTCTGCTGAATTTGCTGTTTTAAACCCATCCATACAGGCTGGTTGAAGGGTACTGTAAGGTATTCAGGAGTAACTAAACTAGGAGAAGGTGACACAAGAGTTGCTGTATGCAAAACATAAGCCTGCTGCTTTCTTCAGTTTCAAGTGGTCGCACATCTAAATCACAGGCTAACTGAAAATAAAATAAGTGTCAGTCAAGGAAAATATCTAAGAAAAGCAGCTAAGCAGATGACCAAGACTTGGCTGCTTGAGTAGGTATAAACTGAAACATCGTTTCCTATAAATTCCATAAATAAGAGGGTAAGATAATAATTACAGATTGCCATTTGTATTAGTATCAGGCTCTTTTCTGTCTTCCAGATCCCACTCTTTAGTTCAGCACTGTGCCAGACTAAGAAGGAACATCGTGTCGCTAAAAAGACAAGGACCTGGGTTGTGCATGCCCAGAGTTGCCAGTCAGAAGTCACATTTTTTGTAAGCACTGAGTTTCTAGATTTTCAGGGCCCCTGAAAAGGGTTCAGTTCATGAAGCATTCCCCACACAGAAATGAAAAGCATGCTGTCCCCCTGCTGCCTCTGCAGCGCAGGTTGAACATCACTTTGCAGGGCAACAATTGGTCCCACAGGATTCCTGTGCATCTGCAGCAAGGCATCTCCCCTTGTTGTACATGCATGGCATAGGACGTGGCTGTACCGAGGGATGTATTCTCGTGAACATCTGGGTTTGTTGATTCAGTGTGTGTGGGAAGAGGAAGGGGGAAGTGCAGAAAGTATCTCAAAAAAGAAAAGCTTACACGGGATCTTTGGAGTGATATCTCTCTCTTTCTCTCTGCTAAAAAGCTAGATTTTTGCTTTTTGTCTTTGAAATGAGCAAAGATTTTACACTTGCCTGCTGCATCTGTTTTCTCAGGCAAAGACCTGTTTGTTTTTCCCATTGTATCTGAACCATATTTGAAACAGACCACTGAGCCAAGTTACATCAAGCCTGTTTCTTTTCTTTTCTACTTCTGAACTATGACAGATTATCCTAACCCATCTGTAGGCATGATTAAAAATATGAAAATAATTTTTACTTTTCTTTTGAACTGTCTTTGATATAGTATTTGCTGTCAGATAATCTATAGAGTTTTAACATCTGGTAACGTAAAATAGTATGTTATTGCAGCTGAAGAAAGAACCATTTAGAAATTTTTATAGTGAGTTTTTTGTGGCATCCAAGATTGCAATTGTGGCTTCAGTTTACAATAAACTTGTGGTGGTACAGTTATAACTAAATTATTCATTTTTATCCATCAGAGCATAGTTTATAACCCAGAGGAAGAAAGAATCCCAGCACAGAGGATCTTTATTAAGATACACATACTGCTTACAAGATTACAATAAGTGACGTTCAAATATGTCATCACCTAATCTTGGGAAACTAGCTTGGATAACTTTCTATTAAGCAATAACCTGTAAATGACAAAACAATATCTGTTTCAGTCATTGCACAGTGGAGGCTAGATTACTGTAGTTGAAAGATTTTTCTCTTTCTCCAAGAGCATTCAGAAGCAACAGGTAGAGAAAAATTAACAGTTGAAGTAGGACAGCTGTATAGACTGTCCCACAGTCTATGCAAAATCTTTTAGAATTTGGCATCGATGGAAATTCATAGAATTTATAGATATAGCTGATCTACTTGTACCCATTAATGTTTACACTCTGCTTCCCTACAGAAAGATAGTAGCTGCTAACTTAACACAAGGCCCATGCCTAGTTTGGTTTGCTTTGGTTTGCCTTCGTTGTTTTAACTGCTGGAAGAAGTTCATGATATCATGCAGTTGGTTTACTGCTAGCAAAAGTAGTAACCTAAGAGGATGGGGTATGCATCCCAATTACTTTTTATCCAAATTCAGGCAAAGTTTCCCTAAGGAAGCATTACATTATTGCTTGTCCAGTGGAAAAGAATTTACAGCTAAGGGCGAAGAAACTGATTTAGATCAAACAAGACCACCGGCAGTCTGTACTCTGATTGCCCAAAATCTGGTATTTGTAAGAATTTTGTTTATGCTGTTCCTTACTTGATATCCTCTGGAAGTGACCTGCAGGTGCCTTACTTGCTTCAGCCAGAAGTGTGCATCACCATAAGGAGATTTTAGCCTCAGGTTTGAAGATTCCATACGTTCAGGTACATCACATTAACTCTGAGGGCAAAACCAAACAGACTATTGGATTCTGGTATCTGGCAAGGTGGTTGCTGGCCATCAGCCGCTCATTATAACACAACCTCCTTCCTTTTAGCACCTTCTGTTCTTTTAAAATGGTCTGGTGCCTTTTTTTTTTTTTTTCCCATCTCCACTGTAGTCAGGCTAGAGAGAGGTCAGATGAGTCAGACATTGGTTAAACCAACAGAACTGAGATAATTTTTGACAGTTATATAACCTCCCACATTCATTTTAGTAGTTTGCTCATTCCTCTAGCCGTATCCATTAGGACTTCCCACAAGGTCCTAGGGAAGGTTGAGAAGATAACTATTCAGTGTATTTTGGACTATATATTAGATACTCTCATTAACCCTATGGTGTCTGTATTCCTTACAGTCTTTTGATACGTTTATGTTCGGATTGCACCTGTGAGGTAGACAAATACTTTTACAGGTGAGGAGCTGAGGCACAGGCTACACTGAGGTTGGGAAGTGTGTCAGCAGTGAGGACAGGCACAGGAGAGCTGGTGGTAGCCAGACTAGTTCGGGCACTCATGGAAGCACAGACAAAGCAGCTCAGGATGCACAAATCTGCCTGGGAGCCTCGGCATTTAATCCACATTGAAGTCATGCCATTGGAGTGATTCCCATCTGCATTTCCCAATTTATACTAAGTGGTTTGCTGAACCATATAAAACAAAGTTGTCACAATGGTGCTTTTGATTAAAATTTTTATAGGGGGCCACAGTGGCCTTTGAAAACAGTGGGGGTTGACAGTGGTCTGCTGGTGCTGCTAAAAAGTTCAGGAGTGCTGGACTTTAAGGTTAGGTTGTCTGATTGTAGTGCAAATACATGCTAAGTGACTTGCCCAAGGTCATTTGTATTATGATATCTATAGTAGAGCAGGCACTGGACACTGATTTTCCATAGCTGTGGTTAGTGCTCTAATCTCTGCTATGAAAAGAAAAAATATTTTCTAATCTGACTCAGTGTGTTGAATTGTATCTTAGACAAAGTTTAACTGGCAATACAATATACACAAGTAGGCTAGTAAGCATATCAGGAATCTCCATCTTTACTTCTTCCCTATATGAACGCCTGAACTGAAATAGCAGTTCATTTTAATTTACATCTTCTGATATTTTTAGTGCAGACTGTAACCCAGGAATTGAAACAGGACACACTTGTTCTCAAGTGAGAGGAATTGCAAGCAGGTTTGCACAGAAACAATGAATGATCTGACTTGAAACCACTTTCATTTCTTTCTACAGGAGAAAGTTGCACTGGTTAACTAAGGAGACAATTTAAACTGATCTAGCTAAACTACACCAAATGGTGGGTAGAGGTCTGTTACGTGTATCCAGACTAAGCAGAGCTTACAGCAGTTTAACTGGGTCACTCTTGAAGAACTGTGTGTGACTTCGTTCTATAGACAAAGACTGCCATTATTAGGGTGCACATTTCTGTATAACCCCCATGTCAGAACTCAGAGGAAGCTCTTCTTCAGGTTTATTTGCTGCTGTAGCTCATGAAATTGTCACTCTCTTGCTTTGCGTAGACTAATAAATCATGGAGCAGACTGCCCTTCTCAGAGAGCTTAATGGCCTGTCCATATTGCTAATATGCTAATGTTGCAAAATGACTTATGATTACTGTAATCAACATTCAGTCTCTTTTCTAACCTGACTGTACTGATTCCGAAGGATTTCTAGCATCTGAGAAATTGTAAATATATATGTATACATATAATTTTTTTTTCAAATGGAAGGGAGGAAAGTCTGTCTTTAGATAGTTATATTTTGATTGGCTCTTACTGAAACAGAATTTAAACATTTAGAATAAATAGTAATTCTGGAAATTGTAGCTAAAGAAAGCAAAAGGTAATAAGAGCAGAAACAGCAGTGATGTGTGGAAGTTCACTCAGGGGGTGTAAGAGCTGAAGGAGCAGCCTTTTTCATACCCCAGAGACTTCTGTGCAGTCACTAGTGGAAGCCTACACAGAGTGAATGGATGACATATAGACTGCAGTATCGTTCTGTAATGTCATAAGTTCAGTGAGTAGGGACACATTAGTGGGTAGGCTGTCTTTCAATTTTACTCACAAAACGAATCATGGGCACAGATTTTAAGATCTAATACTTATGTGCTTAATTATGTTATAGGCAGCCTACACCTGCAAAAGAAAAATGCCCCTTTTGCAAATTCACCTTTTGGGTGTGGAGTTGGGGTGAGAACTACTGTCATGCAATAATTCATGAAATGGAAAATGACTGCCTACACGCTTTGTTGCATCAGGTGCTTTGTGAAGTTGTCTGGTTTACCATGTGACAAAGTACAACAAGCTGATATACCCAGCAGCATGAAATGAAAGTGTTCCATATTAAAAAGCGCAAACAACCAAACCTTTTTTAAATATAGGCAGAATCTATAATAAGCAGCAAAACACCCATGCCTCTCACAGCTAATGAGTATTCCCATCTGTAATGGTCTGCCACATCCCTGGTTAATTAGAAACTAAATTACTAACATCTCTAATTATTCATAATGGCATTCTTTTACATCTGTTAAATTAGTTATAAAAATGATTAGCATAAGAAATGCTCAGCTTTGAAATACTAGTCAATAAGTCAAAAAGCGTCTGTTTGCCTATTTAATCTAATGAAAGGTATTTTATCTCACATGGCATCTAAGCGCACAGGCAAAATTAACCCTATGAAAGTAAATTATTTTATCAAACAAAGCAGAGCTGGCTTGCACTGCTATCATTTACATGTACAGACTGTTTCCCCTAATAAACGTATTTCAGAATACTATACAGACTTTGAATAAGTTACATAATTTTCAGGGCCATATGAAAAAAAAAAAAGCTTTAAAAAATGTATGTCATGTTTTAATGTATTAATAAAAAAGATGACCCAACTGTCTCCCAGGCTTTCCAGACACTTGACTAACCTATTTGCTTAAAAGGTGTATATGAACAGGCAAGTTTTCACAGGGTGTCATTTTCCATATAATCAGGAGGGCTTTGTGCTAAATTGTATAAGAAAGCATTCAGGGTTAAAATTCAGCATGACTCTCCCCCAAACAACCCTTCCTGCACCTTCACCCCCACTCCCACTTAAACCCTTTTGGAGGTTCCTGCCCTCCCCTCCCTGTTCTCCTCTTAGAAGCAAACTCATCACCATTAGCACACAAATGCAAAATAACCAGCCTAGGCCTCTTCCCAGGAATACAAATTAGGGGCAGGTAGTTGAAGAGCTTAGAAAGCTGAAATAGCGAAGTTCACAATGAAAAGGATGAATAGATGAGAGACTGAAAGTGGGGTAAAGTGTTCAGCTTTTGTCATTTAAAGTGACGTCTTTAACTCTTTGCCTTCATGAGGCTGTTCTTCACAAAAATAATAATGAATTGCAATTAAGACCTGAGGGACAAAAGGGAATTATGTGAGAGGAAAAAAGAAAAGCAAAAGAAAAAAAGAAAAATTATGATGACAAGAATAATATTTTTTTTTCCTTCTACGGCATAAGAATATCTGTCAGGAAAGCAGAGAGGATAGTTTTAGAACTGTCATTGTTTAATGTGACAATGGTGCCACTGAAGATAGTGAAACCAATGATGTCATCAAAGCAGCTGGAGAAAAGTTGGAGATGGCTCATCAGATCTTCTAAATTTATATCCACTCATGAAGCCCTGTAGCTACTTCGTGTTCTTTTCTCCTTTTGGGACATATTACTGTTTCTTATTGAAATAGGACATATTTTAGGTGTAAAGTGCTGCTATGTTTAAAGTGATTTGTCCTTCATTTATGCAAAGCCTTTGGGAAATCAAGTCTCATCTTCTCAGATTCAGCTGCACCTCTGGACTTGTCTACCACCTGTTTGTTCCCTGCCAGAACAAAGTTCCGTTTTATAGCGTAGACCGGTGCTGAAATCATGGTGAGAGTTAGGGCTTTAAAAAACTTCTTTAAAACTATTATTTGTGGATATAGTATCCTGCTGTCAGTGTAAAATGGAATGGCTCTTTGATCACACTGAGGACAAGCAGTTCTTTCAACTAGTCCTCTGATCAATCTAAATGTGGAGTTTGGATAGGGATCCAGGTTAGGTGCAAAAGCTTTGGTCCATATTTTCCCTTACCTCTAAAGTTATTAGAGCTCCTCAGAAAACCTGGGAAAGACCTTTGGAAGAGTTCCATAAATCCTTCTCCCATTTATTACTGCTACAGTATTTCCAAACAAAATGTGGTCATCAGTCCTCTGTATTTGCCCACAAAAAGCACAAAACCAAAGGTAAGCCAGCACTATGACAGCTTGTAACAGGCCATGTAGGATAGATTTACACACTAGGGACTGTAAGATTTGGCATAGGACTGCATCAGTACTTAAACAGCAATGTTAGCAGTAGAATCTGGAAAAGACAACTTTTAAACGTGGAAAAGGAAGAACTAACCTGCAAAAATAAAAATAAATAATGAACCATCAAATATTTATGATAAAAAAATAAGTAAATAATATTAAACAGCACTGCTGTAAATTACTAATAAGGATTATACATCCATCTTCTGTTTCTTCCTGGCGTGTTCTTTTTTATTACTGAAGAAATTAATACATTTTCATACACTGTAATGGCCATTTTTACTTTGCTACATTACTGAATTTAATAACAAATATACTTTGGGAACATTTTGCCAACAGACACATTCATGCAACACTTTTGACTTCAAAGAATGGAATCTTATCCAAAGTTTACTGGGATCTTTAATTTTATGAAAGAAAATTGAAAATTTCACAGGCTGTCTTGTACTTCCTGTACCAATAGCCAGTAATTCTTGCTCACATTTCAATATCGAAATTCAAATTCTTCTTAAAATGAGAAGAAACATATTAAAATAGGAGAATAATGAATAAAATAAAAGGTGACAGCACAATACTAAATTATCTTTTCAAAAAGAGTTTACATCAATTCCAGCTATTGCACTTGCATGACAGTTTATAGATGTGGGAGGAAAAAAAAAATCTCATTTTATTTGCATTGTTTTACCTGCTCTCTTTGTTGAGGATTTTTTTAGTTCCATGATGATTGCTTGACATTCCATATTCACTGTTTACTGTGACATAAAAAAAAAAAAAAATCAGCTATTTAGCAGCTTTAGGGTATGTCTACAGGGACAGGTACAGACAGATGCAAGCTTGTCTGTCTGTTCTTCAAAATGGCCAGACGTGAGCCAGCTCCAATCCAAAGTCATATATAGACACATTCACATGGCACTTGCGTTTTTAGGTAACAAGCAGGCTTGAGCAACCCAAGTGCAATTATTTGATTTTGGACAGGAGCAGGCTCTGTCTGACCAGGTCAGGGCATAGCCAGAGGATCTTGGGTCTTCTTGTGCTTGTCCAAGTAGTCAGACTGCAAAAACCTTCCAGAACAAACAGAGACACAACAGTGACAGCTGAAAACAGCCCTTTCAACATCCTTATAATCTAAAGGATAAAATCTTAAGACCTATTTTCTTTATGGTAATACCAATTTGGATGCTTTTCAACAATCTCACTGCAGTGAAATACAAGTTAAAGCTTTATCCTTTATTTAAATCTTAAAGATGATACATCTATTGCAAGATGTTGTGATTAATTGGTCCTTAAAAAAACCTCCCACCAAGAATTTTTTGCGGCTTTCTTCACTTCACCATTCCTTTGATTTCTTAAACATATTTTAGTGATTTGTCTCTTTCTTGTATTAAAAAAAAAAATCAAACTAAGGTGCTTAAATTTTGTTGTAGTTGATGGAAATATTAACATTTATTCAGAACTACTCATTTTCCTTAGTATGCCTAAATAAATGTTTCCAAGGCTGTGGTCTATTCCGCCTTGAAATTCCCCACTGAAGTCAATAGGAACTGAACACGTGTATCAGAAGTCAAACTTTGCCTCTTTATGATTTCTAGAGCATTTTTAAAAGTCTCTGAAGAAACACCCATATAACATATATTCTGGGGTAAGCCCCATAAGGAGAACAAAAGCAGGTATTAACAGCCTCACCAAAGTGGAGCAGATCTGGAATAAATCAGGAAGAGTTTGGAATGGATTTATTGGAAGGGTGATGCTTCTGTTTAGCTTTCCATTTTTTACGGGAAGAATTAGAAATGTCATTTGGCAGATGTCTATAATGTTTTTGGAACTGGAAGGAAATTTGGCTTTTCCATTTGGTGTGGGTGGATGTTCCTCTAGGCCACATTTAACATGTAAAATGAGAGAGGTGGGTTTGAAACCCTTCCTAAAGGGAGACCTGTAGCTGCATGTTTTGCAGACTTACCTTAGAAAATCCTCTGCCAGCAACCTGCATACCTGATCCATATACTACCCTTAGGGAAATGGCCCTAAGCATCAGTTTCACCCTTTTGCAGCATAAAGATTCAAGCCAAAAAAATCAAAGTATCAGGATTCAGAGCAACGAGAAATCAATAGACCAGATAAACTGGTTTATCCTCCTTGCTTTTTGCTGCTGTGCAAAGGAGTTATAAACACGGTCTAACCAGCCAGATTCCACCAGTGCATCTAATCTTATCTGCATTTTGCACCACCAAGTACATCTTGGGTTTATGCTTGACATTATATTTAATGGCTACCCTATCTGTCCCTCCCTGAGCAGGATGCAACTCTAATCTTTCTGGGTTTGGGAGAGCTGCTGCTGTAACACTGATAATAATAACGGACAAAGGGAAAACTCTTATACATTGCAAGAGATCACATTGCAACAGTACCACACAGTGCTAGATGCAAAAAAAACTACAGAGATGCAAAACAGAATAAGATACAGAGGGACTTAAAAATTTCACCAAACATTGATAAAAAATGTAAATTTATTATGCCTCATTACTGAGGCAGGTCTTCCTCCCCATGAGGAGAAACTCTAAAAGCATAACTCTGCTGCTATTCATATATTTGCCTTACAACAAAAAGATGACACTGTCATGATTCTTGAAAATTCTTGCAGGAATTTGAACTGCAAAGACAAGAAACCAATCTGGTAATATTTCTTTTCCACAACTTGACATAAGAATTAGCAGCAACAGCAGCATAGTAAATGTCTGCAGGAAACAGTGAAGCTTGGTGCAGAGATCCTGCAAACATATGTACCCCGTGAGATGAATTCGCTTTGTGCTGCACCTGAGCTAATAACCCTTGCTGAGAGGTTCACAGTACAGGTTAAGTGCTGCAACACAATCAAGGAATTATAGATCAAAGTATAGATCAGTCAGTATACCTTCCATCCTCATAAAGATACTGAAATACTTCTATAACAATCAATTTACAAGTGATTAGCGTGAAATTAATCTTACCTTCTTTGGACAGCTAAAAGCTAGATTTATAGTCTAAGGGTGGAACTCCTCGCTGAAGGATATTGTAGACAATAATTTTAGAATGGCTTAAGAGAGTGGCCTTTAGAAATTAAGAGAAAGGTCATTAAAGGCTATTAAAACACTAGATTGGAGGCAGGAAGTTTCTGGGTTGAAGACTGTTCAATTACGAGAGAGTTTTCTCGAGGTAGTATCTCTACCAGCTAGCATGTTTTAATATATGTCCTACTTCTGTAAGGAGTAGGATAAAGAGCGATACGGATCTTTTGTCTGACCAAAGGGGGCTGTCTTACATTTTTGTGGTGAGACAAGGTCATGGTGTTCCACTACAGTCAATGCAGGCATAAGCATTTCCACAGGATGTTCTAGATGTAATCACCATAAAATGTATGTGCAGCTGATTGAAAGATATTTTTTCTTTTTTTTCAAGAATCAGAAGCCTGTAGAGGAAGGCAATAACAATCTTCCTGTATATAGTAGGTAAAATATTAGAACATGGACTCAGATCGTTAGGATTGTTTAGGAACAGATTAGGCAAATACCTGCAAGGAATGGTTGCAGTACATTTAGTCTTTCTTACTGCAAATGATTACACTAAATGATCTTAAGTAATTCTGTACAGTCCTGCCTTTTTCTACACGCCTGGAAAAATTTCACTGACACTGTTATTGGACAGTGTATTTCATAAGCCACGAAATAACTTTCTAGTGAAGCTCTGTGTTATGCTCCATGAAAGCTGTGCTCAGGGAATTATTTTTGGCAATAACAGGACTGTTCAGCCTCAGAGATACAACTGTGAGGAGAAGTGGGATGTGCAGTTTTCTTGTAGATTTAGTATATTACACTAAATATAATGAATAAAAGACCATAGAAAACTGTCATAATCATCAGCACTATAAACTGATTATACTTGTAACAGTTAAAAAAATGGCAATGCCATTAAAATGGATGAAATAAGGAATTCATGTTCTACTAGTGTGCCATATAGTCACTTGAAATGATTATGTAGTGGTTAACCAAGTAAGAACAGATGCAGTAATTCAGTAACAAGGGGTAAGATTCTGTTCAAGATAGAGACATCTAAATTTAGGAAGCAATAAATGTAGGTGTCTAAGCTAAGCCAATGGAGACCTAGTCAATCCAGTCAAAGGAGTCTAGAGTGCTATTCATCTAGTCAAACTTAGAGATTTGCTTTAGGATGATTTAAAAGCTACACTGAAACTCTCTACTCTGTTGATCCTCTGACTACTCACTTGCCTGTGTACAGGTACCTAGTGCAATACCTGGACTCCACCTGCTACTCCTGATGGTCGAGCCAGACTCATGCAAATATCACAGATACACTTGGATAACTCAAATGGCACAAAGCATTCAAGTGTGAACAACTGAATGTTGTTAGGATCCTAATAGAACTCTCATTGACTGTAATGGAAGCTTAGACAACTCTTTCATGTATAGATAAACCCATTTAAGATAGAAATTTGCCCTGATTTAATTATTTCTAAATTAACATAGAATTCAGAAATAGTCATCTTTTCATTTTTTCTTTAAAAAAAATCAGAATTTTAAAATGGTGCTTAGATTTGGTTATGGAATTATATCACATATTAAACAGATAAAAGAACTAAAAAAGGACAAGGCTTATATATCCGAATAATGTACAGATTAAGAGTTAGTAAAATAGTTTCAATACAACATCTCATATATCTGAATATGGAGAAAAAATCTTATTGTAAAAGAAGTACAACATCAGATTCATTTTAATCAATCTTAAAATTAAAAGTAGAGATGTCTCCATCTGGGCTAGTCACATACACTCCCTTATTAATCAATTCAGTTTATCCTAATGTAGATTAATAAAAATTACATTAAATGGGCCATACAGCTTGTACTCTACAGGTGCATCTAAGTAGTTATTCAGTGCATTGGAGGGGTGTTTTTTGATGCAAATTTGTCCTGAATCTGTATTTGGAGTCTTCTGATTTATACAGCTGGTGTGCTTGAAGCACTTTTGCTCCTGATGGAGCCAAGGGGGATGTTGTGCCGTGGGGTGCCATTCGCAGCACCCCACTTGCAAAATGGATGCAGAGTCATTCAGCAGTTAATCTTCTACATAGGATAGGGATGCGCTGTGAATCAGCAACTGGCCCCAACGTCACTGCTAGTAAAGAAGCATTGTGAGTATGCAGATCTAGAATCCTAACAGATCACAACAAACCCACCCCTGTCCACCATGGGTGGTGAGCATAGAAATAGATGCATAGGCTGTGGACATCTGAAGTGAGACATTTTTTATCCATCCAGGGCTCCACTGTGTACTGACTTCTTTAAAGAATACTTTTAATGAAGGCAAGGCAAGGCAAAGCAAAGCAAAGCAAGGCAATGGAGAGGAGAGGAGAGGAGAGGAGAGGAGAGGACAG
>NW_009616671.1:55451-72836 GCF_000690535.1 Cariama cristata
ACATCCTCAATTTACATTTACATTTACAATTCCTTTATCAAGTATGTAATATATCCAAAAGGTCTAACTTTAGAAAAAAATCTACATCTAAAATGAGGGGTTATTTTCTAATTGAGGTATAGGACGCAAAAACTTGGGCTATAATAATTTTAGTTTTTGTCAGTTCAGCCAATGATCTAATAGCTCTGAGGACTATATATTTACTCATAAAAAATATTATTGCTGAAGGGGAAGAGTAGGCTTAAAGCCAGGCTTACATACAGGAAGGCACTGGGTGATCAAATCAAAGTCCATCCTGGATCTCAGTATTCTCTTTACAACACACGCAATTCTGACCTGAACAAAACTAGACCTTGAGAAACCATAATTTTCTCTCTTGCTATGTCTGCACATTAACTTTGTCTCAAATCACATTACCACTTTTCTGCCCAGGGAAGCTAATGTGTAGAAGTTTACCCTTTAAACCACTAGGACTGTGCTAAAACATTTTCCAGTGTTTTACTTCTATACTCCAACAATATCACTCCACTAAACAGGTTTTTATATTAAAATTGTGACCAATAGGATGTTTTCCTCCATTAAGCAAAGCTGCAAAGAAGTACTTTACTATTCCTTAAATATTGACGTATCAGAGTTTGTATCTTTTCTGGATGTCTCAGGGCTGATCTTCTGGGCACAATTGCTTGCTGTCACCTAGCCAACTTGTTAATCTTGCAGAACCATCCATAAGCTATAGCTAAATAGCTGTGTTCACATTGTTGGGTTTTCTGAGGGACACCAGTTGCAGTGTCTCTTTGACTTAACTGTTTGAAAAGTTGAATTTTTAGTGAAAAATCTTCCCTAAGACCATGGTAGAGAATTACTTTATCAACATATTTAACAGAAGAATTTTTGTCTTTGCCCACTGTCAGTTATATATTTTCACACTAGAAAAAACAATCATAGATCCAGCACAACTCTGTGAATTGTTTTTCATACTTCTACACAAGTTTTCCAGCAGAATCCAGATGGAGATGATGGACAAGGACAGGCAGCCATCTGAGCCTTGATAGCCTGTAGTAAACTGCAGCTGAGTGACACACAGGCAGTCACTGTAATTCCCCTACACCTACTTCAGGAAAACATAAGACAATTCAGACTTGATATGAATTTCTGTGTCTCCAAAATGTCTTAAGAACAAAGGGACTTCCTATGGCATCAGAAAAGTGGTGCATGTAGCCCAGGATGCAGTTTCTGATGGTGACAAAACAGATGCTACTTAGGGAAAACATGCAGACATGGCCACTGTCTGCAGTCCATTCCCTTCCTACCTCTCCCACATCCACCATTGTTGTACTGGGATATTAGACAGTACACCACCACCCCATCCCCCATTCATTTTAATTTCTGTTCAAGGCTCTATTCTCTATAAAGCAAACATTTCACAGATACACGCAAGGTGCATGTCTTACTTTTTAACACCAAATTTACAAAAATTAAGGAGATTAAGCCAGTTAAGGAGGTTAAGCAGGTTGCAGCTGGGCTCTTCAAGCTGTTGTTCATTATGGGTGTTGATGTGACTCTGTCTAGTTGTGAAGGCTGTTTGTCTCTGGAGATTGCCTTATGCATTTTCTCAACTTACAGATGCATCTCATCTTGGCTGTCACTTCTTGAAAGTCTCCTAAGAGGTTCCTAAGCAAACCTATTAGCATGTTCTTCCCTTATTGGATGTCCTCCCCTTTCTAGTCTTTAGCTAGCAGGGAAATACAGAATTTTAGTCCATTATAGTCCTTACAAATGTATAATCCCTAAAAAAACTGTTGTTACAGTTCCTCTAAATTGGGGGAAGTTGAATCCAGGGTTTAAGCATGGTCAAGATTCCCTTCTGTGCAGGGCAACAAGGATCTGAAAGCAGAGATGGCTCTTTCACAATCACACTAAAAAGTAAGAATAAAAAAATGCAGTTACCAAAAATATTTACGGTTCTGTGGTAAGGTTACATTCCTTACTAAAAGGATGTTTACGTGTCATGAGTGAGATGTGCTCCTGCTACCTCTTCCTCTCTGCAGGTCTCCCTGTCCCTTCCTGCTTCTAGGCCAAAAATCAAACAGATCCTGCTTGGGCAATGAAGTGGTGAGTACCTAGAAAAACTCCTTGTAGCTGGTCAGGAGGAGAAGAAATGTTTGGAATTATAAAAGCAAGGTCTCTTGCTTTCTAAGGCACAGATGTGAAATGCAAGATGGTTAGTAACATCTTCAAAGGTTTAACCGGAAGCTCAGGTCTTATCTTCTCTAAGAAAATTGGTTACTTATTTGGTTACTAAGAAAATGGTACTTATTTGCTTGCGTTTTTTAAACAAACATTTTCTACTTATCAGATGGTGAAATCACAGTGCTAAGAGTGTGACTGTAGCTTTTAACAGGTATTGGTAGAGATGGTAAACATTTTCTTGGTAGCATGAACAACCAAACCACATGCGCTGAAATTCCAGTAGCTTTGACCACATTAACATTTTACCTTATGCTAAATATCAAGTGTGAGCAAGCAGTTGGTAAAAAATATACACTTTTTTTTTTCCTTACTAGTGTGGGCACAAAGACAACAGCCTTCCTCACCTAAGATAAATTAACTGAGCTAACAGAACTAAACCATCTACTTCTTCTTTCTTTTGGCCTCTTAAGAAAGGGGACAAAATGTGAACTTCTGAGGCATCACAAATATGAAGCAGGAACTAATTTTCCTCCATCAAAGAAATCCACAAATTATTTTTAAATCTTTTTAAAGCTGTGGAAATGTGGTGACAACCTAGAGCGGGGAAGGTCAGTAGCCTCTCTGACTGAAACGGTAAAAGCTTGGTGGTGAACAGCAACCAAAGCCCATCAATTATCTGAAAGCCCTAATATTCTGTGGAAACCAGGCTCTCAGTCAAGGCTTAGGAGCCAGTCCTTGTCCTGAAAATGAACTGAGCCTTGGGTATGAGCTAGAAACTCTCCTGGTTTTTAAACTGTGTTATGTTCTTGTTTTCCATTTTATCTCCTTGCTTTTAACAGTGTTATAGATTAGGCCTGGTTGCAAAATTATAAACCAAACGTAAGTATAAAGGTACCTGGATACTGAGCATTGTTGCTTCATCTTATCTCTAATGTAATTCAGATGACTTATGGACAAAAATGAGAAGTTTGTGTATAGACCAATGGCATTATGCAGGCCTCAGATTCTTATTCTTTTGCAATATAGTCCATGGTGGATGAGTTAGTCTACTCACCTTTACACTGAATAGTGGCTTTCATAACTCCAGATGTATAATCATTCATGCCACCTTATCTAACTGAGGAGACTCGCCAAGAGGTTCCGTAACATGAGATTCAAACGGTGACTCTCAGTAATTAACTACAGGATTCATGTGCTCAAGGCCTGTAGATGATTTTCTACCATGATTAATCCATTGACTCTTACTAAGCAGGGCTGATACTTCCCTAAATTACAGACCTTTTCTACCTCTGAACCTTGCAGAAACAGCAGAATTATCCCCAAACGGCTCAGCCCACCAACCAAATAAAAACCACATTGTGCCAAAACGCAGGTTCCCATATCAGCAGGGCAGTTGTAGTGGTTGTGCGATCATAAAGTCACAGCTTTCCAGAGATGCTGTCTCTCTCACGTATCACAGCTACGTGAGCCTGCCCACAAACCTCCTTCCTGACCGCCCAAGGGCCCAGGTTTTTCTGTCTCTTTTTTTCATCGTGGATTTGTCAACATCCCACCATCCCCATCTAGGGGGTACAGGAGCTCCCTTTTGTTTGATGTGAGCTGAACGCCCGGGGGCACTGAAGGGGTTAAGTGGAGGAAATTCTTGTCAACTTCAATAGAGAATCATGCATTTTAAAGGATTTTTTGTAAGAAGAACCCAGTATGTCTGACATCAGAGCCACAGCACATCACAGCGAAAGAGTAAAATTTTTACTTAAAGGGTTTTTTATACTTTCAGAGTGGAAAATATTCATATTGTGGTTTCGCACTAAAAATAAATTCTTCCATTCACAGCCAGCAACAGGTAGCTGAGGTTAGATCAAACCACTAGCTTACTAATGACTATGAATTGCAGTATCTATAGAAATGACCAGAATTCAAGGCAGCCTCTAAAATAAGCCAGATGAATCATTCTTGAAAAATATTATTCACTCCATAATAAATAGGCTCAGCATAAATGTTTGCCACACAAAGCATGCTTTAAGTATTTTTTAAAAATGTAAAACACAGTTGCATGTAAATTGAAATGATCAGCTTTCTTCCTTTTGCAGGGGTTCTGCTTTTTTTGTAACAAGTCTGGGAACACTCAGGTGATCCTGGGATCCTAAAGGTAAAGTGACTGAATTGAAAGCATTCCTTTCGCGCAAGCATATTGAACGTAATAAATAATAGCTCTTAAAGTATTATAAATAGGGAAACCGAACTGTCTTGAGTTATAGTGAAAGCTATTGTTCAACAAAGACGCAGTAAGAAACAAAAGGTGATAAAATCTTTACATTCATATACTACTGTGTAACAGTCTTCTTTTGGTAGTAGGTCAGACGCTCTGCTAGTGCACATCACCAGAACATGCTACCATTAGTGGACCCAGGTTGCTTTACCCAACTTAACAGTCTGGGTCCTAGTTAAATTATTAAAAATCAAAACCCAAAAATCACAAAAAACCCACAGTGACAGCAACCACTGTCCTGCAATGCTGTTACATAATCTTCTACTGGGGTACATTTTCATATTTTATATCCCTTGTTATCTCATTAAGGCAAGGGAGTGCTCTATGCCCGCAGGACTGACAGACCCTAAGGGACCTGAAGGAGACCAGGACTGTTAGGAAAGAAAGACTAAAACAAACAAACAATGGGAAAAAAATCACCACCAACACCAAAAAGGACGCCCTCAACCAAGGAAGTAAACACCAAAATAGCAAAAACTTTTCACTTCAACATTTTTTTTTGGTCTCTGGTGTTTCCTTGTCCCAGTAAGACCTATTGCACGTCTCCGAGATGAGTACCAAGGATGGCATTTTTTTTTCATTGCCATGCATGCTGTAGCCTGCCTTCACCAGAAAAAAAAACCAACCAAACCCCAACAAAAAAACTCAGACAAAAAACAATACCTTTCATGCTATCAACATGAGATGTCTAAATCACATGTGGAAAATTCAGGTTTAAGTCATTAAGTTTAGAAATTAATGCTCTTTGTGTCTACTTCATGTCTGTACTACTGTGGGACTGAATCTCTCAGTAAAGCCAAACCAAGAGTAAACCCCAGTCATTATTTCATGGCCATTGCTGCTCATGGCCATTGCTACCACAGCCCTCATGTATCTAGACAGGATATTCCTCCCCCCCAATCAGGATATAACTTCCTTATAATCCAATTATTTTATCTGTAGCACAGTAACAGCCATAGAGGGAAACTGGTAAACCAACTGTGCCTATTCAAAAAAAAAGGTTAATCTACTGTGTTCTTCTGCTTCTCTGCATAATTGAAAGATTTTCAACATTAAAAAAGCTCCTATACTTTTAAAGATTATTTGAAAGATTTGACATCATCAAGATATGCACATACTTGTTTTACATAACCATATCACATCTGTGCACTCATCCTCCCTTTTACCACTCACCCTCCGATGACGTCTTCTCCCAAATTAGTTCATAACTTGTAAGGGCCTGGGAATCTGCCTTTCTGTGCATTTGTGTGAGAGCTTATATCAGTGCTGTTTGGGGACTGACAAAGCCTTTGAAACTTGCCATATTGTCTATGATTAGCAATAAGAAAACTAGCATCTTCATCACTCATTTCTCACTGAAAGTACAGAGTGGTAAAAAGCTGTTCTGTTTACTGGACCAACATATCACGCCTGAGAGACTTCAGTATACAAAGTACAGAGTACAGGGTAGATGCACTCCATTCCGTAGATGTACTCTCTCAGGGGTGGGGGAAAGGAGTGTTTTTCATGGTCTCATTTGGAAACTAGGGGAGAATGTTACAGCAAAAGCTGATACTCTGAAAGAAGAATATTAGTAACAGTGAAACACGGTAATAGGAAGTAGTTTCTTTCCTTCCATTCCTCACTTCACCTGAAGAAGATGTAATTGTTATGTGCATATATATACAGGAGCTATAATGTGCAAAACAGTAATGTAACTCAAAATATTTTGCCCATTTTAATGGACATCTTAGATCAAAGTAATGCTACTGTGCATAGACACTTCTGCCTGAGAGTAGCCCACTGTAGTTTACTTTAAGCATGCTTTCACTCATTTAACTTCGGGTACTGCTTATAGCTGATCTAGTAATACTGTCACAAAACACTGTACAGATGCTCTTAGTATGAAAGAGCCTATGCCAATTAACCAGACTGTCAGCTAAACCAAATTAATACTCTTCTTAGACTTTTTTTGCAACAGCTGAGCTAAACGGTATTCAGTCAAACTGTTGCAGCTTCAGTATACAAGAAAGGTTTGATACCAGTAAGTGAAATAAAGGCAGAAGAATCTGCGCACAAGCTTGTATCGGCACCAGTCTGCCAGTAGAAAGCCTAACAGTGATCTGCAGCACTATTAATGGAATTAACCCCCAAAACAGAATCTCACAGCAAAATCTTAAAGATCAGTGCCTAAAGGAAGCAACTGCATATATACTATGCCAGTGCTAAATTATCTTAGTTGTAGAGCAAATTAAGTAGGATCAGAACAAAGGTTAAAAATCCTAAAGTAAGGTAGCTATTCCTTGATTCAGAAGTGTGTCTCATGCAATTATAAACTTTTTTTCTTCCCCTAGGCAGCTGGGATTTTCCCAGGATACCCATTCAAGTGTATGTTCAATCAGTACATATTCAGGAATTCACCTCTTGTCTATACAAAGTTTCAAGGAGGTCAAGGAGAATTTTGTCATTGCCTCGAGTGAGGCCAGGCATTTCACCCACCAATCTTGCAGCTGAAGTGAGGTCTTTTGGATAAAAACTATGTGAAATGTAAACAGCACAAATCCTAGCCACATTTAATAAACTGAACAGGATGTCTCTCTAGCTAATATTTCACTTAGCTTAATTTATCAACTTTAAAAAAAAAAAAAATTGTTTTTCTGAAGGAGAGATTTTAAGGGGTAAATTGTGACAGTCCTTTTCTCTGCAGCCACATCCCTCAGACTGTGTGTATACAGAAATATATTTTGCATACACTTAAAATACTTCAGTGAGATCTGTCCTCTCAGATGGCAAGCTCAAATGCAATACTTTACATACCGTTTTTTTCTCTATGAAAGCCTGCAAAATCATGCAGCAATTGCAAGGTTCCATAAGCCACCTACTCTATAACCTGGGGGCTAAGGAAGCATGGGGCTGAAAGGAAAAAAGAGAGAACACTTTCCATATCTTGTGGAAAGATGAGGTCATAGTGATTGTCATTGGAGGAAACAATTTTTTGTGACTGTTTTCTTCAAGATCTATGTAACTTCCAAAAGTAAGATACACCATATTAATTCATTCTTAAAAATTAAGTAGGTGACATAAAAAGCTTACTGGTGAATGAAAGATAAATATAGGAAAAAGTCTGCTTTTATGACTTGTCAGTAGATACTTAAGGAATAATTTTGCAAAGAGAAACAATGCCATGCCCCAAATCAAACCGAAGCTTACCTGAGTTTGATACAAAATATCAATATATAATTTTAGATAGCTACTCTACATTGGAGCAACAGCCCCTATCACCTAAGCTTTGAAAAATTCTAACAAGTTGAATTGCCAACTGCCTTACTCCTTCCACAAAAACTGAAATATGTTGCTTCTGTGCAATTAAGTTACTATCTGGGGATTAGATTGTGTCATCCTAACTTATGAGGATGTCTGTCTTGGTGAATGAATTTTGCTTGAGAAGAGATTTGTGGAAGGGATCTCCTTCCTCCTGGACTGCAAATAAACATGCCCAAGAACGTTCCTGGGCACCACGTTCCAGCTGGCCCTGAAAGGACAGTGTCCATGCTGGGCAACTCCTTTAACCTCTAAAAGAGAGGAGCTGCTGGCAAGCTGACTTTTGGGAATGGCCCTGGAACAGTTTAGCTCCTGAAATGTGCTGAGGAGTAGCTTGGGAGAGTACTTTTTGGCACATGCTTAACTCACACCAGGGAAAGTCTCAACGCTTCACTGGTTTGGGCAATTGCAATCCGTTGTCCAGGAACAATTCCACCTACTGTCTGATTTACTAGTTACAGAGGTGGCCAGGGACACTGTCACACACTTTCAGACTTTGTACTGTGATTGTATGTCTGCAGGAGAGAAGAGTTCAGACACAGTCCTGATGTAAAGTTCACTTTTTATACCATTACCACCCCGCCCATACATATTCAAGAATAACTTACACAGGCTTTTTCTTCCACTTGAGATGAAGGGGTCTGAGGAATGCCTTCCTCCCCAAGTACTGAGAGTAGTAGGAAGTGTGCAGTTAGACATCCTTCACATGTAGCTGCAATATTATGGGATCCTCATGCACTGGTTTTAAAATATGAACACAGTGTTTCTCCGACAAAAAAAGTCACTAAGGGGTAAAAACATATACACAATGAACAACTGCATAATCTCCATCTGCAGAGCAGCAATGATAGAAGACAGTAAACCTACTGCTAAAAGGGAATTGCATTCAACGAGTTCTGCAAGAAGGCATTGACGCCTTTGCTTTTCTTTACTACTCAATGCAGCTGCAGTTAGGTAAGTTCCCAAAGTGCATGCTTGGTCCCTTAACTGCTCTACTTACATATCTCGTAGTGCCAAATACATAAGGAAAAAAAAAAAATCATAAAACTAACACTCCATTAAATTATCACTCTGTCTACAATAATTAAACAAAATGCATAAACAAAATGATCCAAAGCAAAGAAAACAATTTCAGAACTTTCTCCCATTTGCAATAGTTTATGCAAGAGAAATGAGAGGGAAGAATAACTTTGTTCACTTTGTGCATTTGACAGAATTTGTAGTACACCAACTTTTACATGTGTCTTATGTGATAACAAGAAATAACATCAACGCTTTAAGAAAATCAGTAACTGATGAAAATTGCGCTACAGTGGAAGCTGACAAAGGTCTGAACTGATTTTTATACCTAAAGTGGAACTGTCTGTCTCTAACCAAAGTAAAAGTTTTAAGTATAACCAATCAGTGCACTTTACTTACAGTGCAACTAATTTTGAAACATGGATTGCTATAGCCCTGACGTTTGACTTAATTTCTGAAGATGACAATGTTAAGTTTGAATGGTCATTTAGAAATTTTCCATTTCGGTGTGTTTTTTGAGACACACTAAAAGAGCATCAAGATATTCTTTTACAATAATCATATTGACAACCACATGATTTATGATTGGTGCACATAGACTGCTTCTTGATCAAAATAAAATTGGGGGGAAACAAACAAACAAACAAACAAACAACAAATTTAAACCCCTCCACTTTGTTCAAGGTGCCCTCTATGTCCGTAAGTTGATGATTCATCCTGATACATCCTTGTGTGCGGGCTCAGACTCTACAAGTTAAACTTGTGCCTGCAACATCTGATTTACATCAAGTGCCTTCTCTTGTAACATATCTCAGGTGCAGCAAGTGGTTTTGTAATTATACATCAGGCTTTCAGGAAAGCAGAGCTACTCTGATTATACAGTTTCTTACATTTTAAAAATAGCTTATCTCCCGTGGCAAGATTGTTTTAAAATGTAACTTAAACTCCTAAGTATTAAAATATCCATAAATAATCCTATATAATAGTAGGCTACATTGTCAAAGCTTCTGATTATTGGTAACTTCTACTGAAATGGGAACCGACCCATTTTAGTCTATAAGTTTGAACTTTTTTTCCATAAGCTTCTCTAATCAGCATGCTGGATTTGAGTCAGAGCGAAAAAAAAAAAAAATGTTTTCTACAGCACAGGCAAAGAGAAACTTCAGATATATAGTACAATGTCTGTTGCCTTTTCCCAAGGTTGAAAATGCTGAACTCCCACCCTGTCTCAAGTGAAATCATTGCTACTCATGCCCAAAGGTAACTGCATCAGCTCTCTTCCGAACAATCCCTGTGACAGAGGAACAGCAGATTATGCTTTTATAGTAGTAAGGCCTCTGTCTCTGTCGTTTGAAGCACAGCACCAATAGGTTAAAACTAAGGGGAACTCTTTAAAGACACGTAAAGCATTCTCAAGTAATAAAAATCACACTAAAGAAATGAAAATAAGATGTTTTCTGCAACTGTAGATTTCCATGTCACATGAGTGGAAAAACACTTTATATCTCTCTAAAATACAGGATAAGTACAGTAAGGTAATAATTTTTTCCATGTCATCTTGAACTTTCAGAGACAAAGAATACTAATGAGAAAAGCATGTTTCGTCCTTCTCTTTCACCTTTTGTCCTAGTAAGTGTCAGTAAACCTTTATGTATTATGGTTAGGAAAGATCAAGGGAAGAGATAGGGACCAGAAAGAAATATTAAGTGAAATAAATAAGACTATCACATAGGAGGTCTCCTCAGATTGAAAGAGACAGTATTTTAAAAAAGTTCTATATATATGCACTATGTATACGCACATAGTTTCCGTGTTAAACTGTCCTGATTTCAATGAGACATCAATTTTTATTCCTAAATCTCCAGTTTAAAATCAGATTGTGTAAATGGGAACAAAATTGAGTATTTTCATTAGTAGAGATTTGGTGTTCTTTGTCACAATGTAGTCTACCTGCAACCCCAACCTGAAACTGATTTATTTAAGATGAGCCAATACATTGCTGACATTTTCAGTAAGAAATGTATCCAATACTACTCATACAGACATTACTTAATCAAGTGTGCTCTAACTTTCAGCCAATTTCTTTCTGGGTCTCTGCTCCAGTGACTGATTGAGAAATTAGTCTCAGCAAATGAAATCATTATTACTTGCTGTACCTGCACCCATCTAAGAACATCTGAGACAAGACAGACTGTTCAAATACATCTTCCCCAACAGTTAATTCCTAAAAATAACTGGATGTTCTACTGCAGGACAGAAACACATTCTATTCTCTCCCTGCCACTTCAGAATAAGCCTTAAGATTTCACTCAACACAAAAATGAATTATATTTTGCCAAAAGTGAAAAAGGTAATAGAGATGATACTGTACATTTAGGGAAAAAAAAAAAAAGGCAAGTTATGCATGATGCATAAGTGATCAGTACTTTGCTACTGTCAAGTCACTTCCACCTCACACATGCTGAGAGTTTTGTAAGAAATTGTAAAAAAGATATTGTTAAATCATCATGACCACTTAACTACTGCACTTCTTCATTTGAAGAATTTTGGCTTTTGAAGACTGATTTGGTAACTCGCTCGAATATGTAAATACTCACCTGAATATGATCACAAATCTTTTAAGAATACATTTTATTTCCATCTAAAGTACTATACCTTTCTATTTTCCACTTGAATCCAAGTTCCTTTTTTTTTTTTTTTTTTTTACTGCAATTATCACTAGCTCAAAAAAAAAATTAAAATCAAGCCTCAAAACATTAAAGAGCAAATTTAAAAATTTTCTTAGGATATTAACAGACATTCCTAAGTTACTGTACAAGCAAATTCAATGTCTTTATTTGTAGCTCACAACATATGGAAAAACAATTTGAAAAAAGCTATTTGTTTCCATTGTTACTATAGTCAACTGTCAGTCCAATCCTGCAGGTCTCTAACATTAAGGAAACCTTACAATGACATCAGAATTTATAGGAGGTTAATAGATCAAAACACTAAAGCAACAACACAACAATTGGAGCAGTAACAAAGGTTTTCCCCTCTCTCATGGCTCAATAGCTGTCTAAAATCAAAGTCCTATATGGTGTATATCTGGCATGACTTTCACAGTTATCCTCAAAACCTGTGTACGGAAAATTTTACTTTCTTGGACCTCCACTTTCCTATCTCAAAGGACAAAGTGGGCATGCTTTAATAACATTATCTCAATCCACTTGAAAAGCTCTCTTAATTCTTACTAAAGCAAGCTAATCTGTTTGAGCCAAGATTTTGGTTTTATTTAGAATAGTAAACCTTATCTAATTAAGTGTAATATTAGGATGTTAACTAACATACACGAGCCAACTTTTACGAGTCCACTGTACACAGACACTAATTCATACTAACTGAAGCCTAGACCCCAGTACTGCTGTTGGCCCAATAGGCAGTGGCTAATGCCATCCTCCCATGCGTCCGTCCTTGTTCCCAAGTGCCATACATGCAACCCAATTCACTGGTAGTGGGCTTACCTGGGGTGGAGGAGATCCACTATTCATCCTCATTAAGAACCAAGTGGAAGGTGACAACCAGTGTTTGATGTTAAGACCAGCTTCAAATTTCACTATCAACAAGAAGATGGTTTTCCTTTTCCCTTAGAACCTATCCAGGTAGCCAAAGCATTTGCTATAGTGCAAAACAAAACATACCCACAATTTTAGTATTGGACTTTAGTAGGACTTAAGAGTTGCACCCTCCTTGACTGCTACACTGCTCAGCCATACTGCAGTTTGCCAGTTTCACCTTTAGCTTTCCTTAGAGACAATCTTCCTTGACTGAACCATAAATGACTGAAAAGACAGGGCTCACCTTCAGTATTGTCAAGTTCATCAGTACAGTGAAAAGACTGGATTCACTGTCTACTGAAATCATTGGGTTTTGGGGTTTCCAAATAAATGGACTATTCGATTATTCCCATGTTTGCTTTCATTCAGCAACCCAGGACAGTTTAGGCATAAGCACCTAATCTAATTCAAGAATTACATTCAGTGAACAGAAACATGTGATAGTTACCAACCCCTTTAAGAACAAAATTTCTAAAAAAAATAAGAAAAATCTCTGTTTATCAGCAGTCAAGTACAATCTCACATATATTCCCCAACACTCAGTCACAATATCCTGATGCACTTTAAATATGGACAAATTACTCATGTAACATAAGCCACCTTCTTCCTGGCAAATTCCACTCAGAAGGTTAAATACATACTGCTCGTCTTTGTATACCAAAGTATCCAGCCAGCTGGTGCAGAGAGGAAAGAAAACCAGCTTACATTTTTCACCAGAGGGGTAAGGAAAAAAGGATTAAAAAAAAAAAAAAAAGGAAAAAGAACAAGGCCCATGTATCAGCTGGTTTTGTTTTGCAAACTAGTCAGGACTGGCACTTCTTAATTTCACTTGATGGTTGATAACCAATACACACAAACACACAGTCTAAGATTTTTGGGTACTACAGACCTATGTACAATAGTTCAAACACCAGATTACTGATGAAAATTAAGGGGCAACAAGATGTAACATTTACTCAATGCTCTGGTTTTCAACTTTTAGTGAGTTCTTAATTTATTAGTTATAACTTGTTTTTGTTGGAGAGGGCTCAGAAAAGACTGAGATTTTTCTAAGCGTCAGCTTAAAAATACTTACAACTATTTCTTAAATGCCAGCTTAAGAAATGTATAAATAAAATTCAACATTAAGACCTCTAAACTTGGAGAGACACGCTCAGAACAGGAAATGATAGTTTGTTAATAAAGAAAGGTAAATCATTCTCTAGGCTTCCGGTGGGAAACTTGGCAGCGAAAGGATTTTGACCTCAGTGGAAGGTAACTGCCACAAATGACAAATCAAGTAACTTTCTTCTTACAATGAGGCAAATGTTTGACATAAGGCTGGACTGCATTCAGATCTATCATTCCCTGTGGCATTTTCTTCTACGTTTAACAAATAATCCTGCAAGCTTTTTGCACTGACCAAATTAATTTTCTTTTTTTTTTTCCTCTCTCTCTCTCTCTGAGTAAAGCTGTGCAAGCCTAACATTTTTTGTGAATGATTACTTATTTCCTATTTGAAGCACAAAAGCTCATCACTTATAGAATAGGTCAAGCTTTCAGTGCCTATTAGTCCTAGTCTGGAATGAATTAATGCGTTTCCTTACATTCATTTTCCTTTTCTGTTGTAGAAGCAGTATATGGGACATTTGGGCAAAGGGAGAAAGCAAAAATCCTTCATTATTTTCAGGTGAAGTAGCAAACAACATCAAAAAAATACACTTAAAAATTCTATTTTTGTTCTTCTATTAGACCCACTGTGACTATATCACTGTGAAGTTTGCCATTAGAAGTACCAGTTCTCCCAACTCAGAACAATAAATGGGGGGAAAAAATGACAAGTAGCCCAGTTTAATTTCAAACGTTAATATATTTTCTATTTTATAGTGAACATATGCATCATTCACCCCTTATTTGCAGCAACTATGACGTCCTCATAAAAAGGGGTGACATTTGTAAGATGCCTCTTAAAATAAATATTTCTTTTTATAAAATAATAAAACTTCAAATAAATATTCTTTACACTAAACAATATGTTGAAAAAATTAGAAAATAAAGGCTGAATTTTACTGTAACTGTACAATATACATGAAGTCCAAAGGGAAATCAGAGTCTTGTAATAGAAGGTTTCCGTAAGACAAAATACAATCTAAAAACATACTGATTGATTCACATTCTTCCGAATGTACAACATATTAGTATAATATTTTGTGACTGTGCCATGTCTTATGACACCACTTATTTTTCACAGTTGAAAATATTATTGTATATACAAAAATATAGCACATTATCTCTGGCAGAAAACAATGAAAAAAAGGAGTCATTTGCTAATTTACAAATTTTGCAAGTACTATTCACAAACAATAGAGTTGCCTAGGAGTGTCTGTGTTGCTTTAGCTTATGCAATATGTGGGTCACAATGTACTGCATCTCACTTCTTTTTTTTTTTTCTGTATGCCACTAGCTGGATTCTAACAAGCGTATCAGTTAAGATGGCACACAAAGAGAAAAGCATTTCACTGCAAACAGCAAAGTGTATCCCCAACCCTTCTACTACAGTGCCAAGACCATAGCTGCTTAGTTGGTTGCATATGTACGTTAAAATAATCCTTGTTACTTTAGTATTTCTGACTAGTGATGCTATGTTGGCTTTTCAAAGTTCCTGGGGGGGACGCTGGGAACTTTGCAGCAAACGGTGTTGGAGTGTTTACAGCGGCACCCAGGCCGATTTACCCGGTCGTAACAGCCCTGGCACAACTTAAGGCAACCCTTGGCTGGTAGGTAACACCACAAGCAAGGCAGAAAGAGGGACACCACACCCATGGCAGACCATCTAGTGCAGCAGTGCGACTGACTGCAGGAACAGGGGTTGTCGGCACAGTTGTCCTCGTCATCGTTAGAGCAGTGATAGAAGAGGCCCTTCACGCAGCAAACGCAAGTCCCATAATCGACCACGTTCTGGGCTGAGCAAAGACACTGCTTGTCACAGATCCAACACGATGGGAGGGTCCTCGGGTAAGTGCACTCCTTACACTTGCACTTTCCACAGTCCTCACACCTGTAGCTGTGCGCTCCCAAGTCTTCTTTGCTCAGTGGCTTCAGCTCACTTGACTTGAGCTCGGACTTGGGCTGCATTCGGACTATCCCGTCAGCGACTGGCCCCGAGGATGATCCTAGAAGTCTTTGTTCGGATGAATTACTGCTCGTACTTGTCCTTGTACTGCTCCGCGAACCTGTGCTGACCGTGCTGATGGATCGGGACAGAGGCGCCCGAGGAGAGGCGTGCGTTTGCGTGTGCTGAATCCGGCTAAAATGACGATGCTCAGGCAAGCCATGGGGCCTTTCATTTTTGGGTTGGGTTGCCAGCCGAGGAATGGACTTGACCCCTGGCCGTGGAGCCACCGTAGGTCCCTCCGTGTACTCATTCGTGTTTCGGATGGCTCTGATCTGGTCCAATGACAAGACGTGAACCTGCTGCTGCATCAGGACATCCCGCAGGTCGGGCTCCCCGTGCGGTCTCCCACTGTCACGCCGAGCCTGTAGCAAGGCCTGCGACCCACTGCCGTGCTGAGATCTCGTCTCCATCTGTGCCCGGAAGCGTGCTCACCCCAACAGGCTTAGAACACATCTGAAATCCTGGAGCAACAAAGAGAGGATTCACTATTGCAACACATCTCATGGTCTCTCCAGCAGCCTTTCAAGCCTGCAGGATCCCACAGCACCGCACACAATCAAGTAATGCATCAGCCATTAAAAAAAGGAGTCACATCTGGGGCGGAGCGCAGGCGCCAGTCAGCTGAATGCACTTCCCTTGGCCTGTCCTGCCTACTCCTGTGGAGAGCTTAAAGGGGATTCTGTTCTAGGTCCACACAGCTTAACTTGTGGCTCTAGAAAGTCTAGGTATTGCGCCTGCTAACTAAGGCTTCCCAGGCCATCTTCTGGTTAGACCATGGCCTTTAAAGTGATTACATTTCAGCCACTTGAAGTGACTCTTCTTTTCACATCAGGCTACTGAAAAACTTGTATTTAAAAAAAAAAAAAAAAAAGGCTGCAAGTATTTAGCAAGTGTAATGTGACCTGCTGATGACAGACATATAATTCTCCAATTTTGTTTAAAACTGGATAATATTTTGGTAGGCTAGTCTCTTTACACATTAAACTTTACATGATGTAAATAGGAAATTTTAGTTTAATACCAATGGTACCAAGAAAAACACTAAATAGCAATAAAATGTTTGAGGTTAGACATTAAATGAGTTAGTGCTACCAAAAACTTCAACAGCACAAGTAAAAATATCTCTCTCCAGTATTTTAGTGTGTCATACTTGTGTACACCACTGCGATTGTTATTTTAAGGCTCAATACTACAAAAGCAATGCTACCACAGTTTTATTTTTTTAAAACATGTAAAAAATTCCATAGACTACATTTCAAATTGTAAATATTACCAAGAGTGGCTTGCGGGACAGAGGCATGCATAATATAATCAAACAATGCCAGCATCCAAGAAGTCTACTTGACTGCGAATATTACTTTAAAGGATCATTAACTACAAAGTAGAAATGCAGACTTAAGAATTTAAATGGAAATCCACTAAAACACCCAGAAGATGGGAACTTGTAAATAACTAACTTCCACACTCAGATATGCAAAAGTTTCAAGTACTGCCCTCTAAATTAGGTAATATTTGTCTTGCCTTTATTGTATCTTACAGTGGTTCCAAAATCCAATTACCTATACAAAAATCTAGAACAATATTTTACAATTAAAACCCAAGCAGGAACCAAGCTTCTTACAAGGACCACACAATGTCTTCAATTATACCTAGAAAGAGCACCACAGTGTTACTCTGTACACATCAGTTACCAACAATAATACTATGCCGCAGCATAATAAAATATAGCCAAACAGCTTAACAATGAATATCTCAAGACACTGTCTTTATTCTAACAGCAGTGGAAAAACATTTAACCTTTTAACTCCTGGCTCCCTCCCCTCAAGTGCTTTTTCTTTACCAAAAAAAAAAAAAAA
>NW_009616672.1:0-11074 GCF_000690535.1 Cariama cristata
TGAGGAGCTGCAGGTGTGGGTTGGAGGTCGACTTGGGTGCCTGCAAAGAATTCGGTTACGTGCTTGCCTTTAACAGGCTGAAGTTCTATTAAGTGCATGGAGTAAAGGAAAAGAAAGACTGGAAAGAAAAAAAATCCCAAATCTATGTTTTTCAGTTCTGAAATAAAATGTAAGCTGTATTTGTTCATATACTTTGAACAGCTAAACTGCTTAGTTTGATGGAGTCCATGCAAGTCTTAGAGCACCGTAGCAGCTAAACATCTGTAATAACACCTAAACGTTTTGTCAGTTTTTCTGGTGCTGATATTTGTCTTCATCTGATCCGCTTTCAAAGTCTCTCAGATATTCATATTTTTTAAATCAACGTATGTGTTTTTCAGGATATTTTAAAGTGGGTGCTTTATGAAAATGATAATGAGTTGGAAATAAATTTTTAAGCAGTTTCTTATAAGGTACTACAATTTATTTTCCCTTAAAATGGGGGAGTTCTTTGAGGACTGTGATGGTGGAAACATTTTAACATTTTATATACATAACTTCAACATTTTAAACTGTTGGTTAGTACAAGACAAAGGTGCGTGTACAGGTTTCATATAAAATACATTCAAAGTATCCTCAGATCAATTGTGACACAAGTGTGTAGAGAACTTCAGTCATGAGTATATGATCATTATTTACAAATACCGTGTAAAATCCAGGATTTGGAAATGCGATTGGTTTTCTCCTCATCTCCTCAGTGTAGAATAGAATCTGTGGTCTGCAAGTGGTAGCAATGAGCGTGTTACTTCAGTAGTCTAACAACAGGGAATAGCTGTGTTTGCATCATGTGTTTTCAGGACTGAAGCCAAAGAATCTGTCATCGCTGTGCAACATCTACCTGTCTTTGAACAGTTAAAAACTGTCCGTGTGGTAGAAATCCTGGGGTGGTGCTGCCTAATGCGCTGAAATAATCTGCCCTCAGGTTTTTTGTTTCTGTTCCTGCTGCTGATCCTTTCTGTAGTACACTAATAATGGTGACAAGTCATCTTAAAAACTTGTAGTTAAAATGACTGATTACTGGTTATGAGTAAGTGAATCCTTTATTATTAAACTCTGATATGCTTGGAACAAATTCCAAAGATACATGGAGTACACATCTTAATTTTTTTAATTTTGTAAAGAAAGATGGGGGGGAAAACCATGCAGGAGTTACAGATACGGGAATTTTCTTGTCTGTTGAACAAAGATGTCGCTAAATCCAGTACATCCTTAGGAAGACGTATGCATGCAGATTAGTATCTTCAGGGGAACTGAATAATGTTTTCTGCCTTTTTAGTAAGAGTGGTCTGAGCTATTGCACATGGTTCCTACGGAGTGTATGAATCCAGTAGGCCAGAAGTTAACAAGAAATGAAATTAGCTAGTATAGGGTGGAAACCTATGTAGCACCTTGGCATGTTTAGTTTCTGCACAATTGTACTCAAAAGAAGCTCTGTGTAATTCATGGTAATGACTGATCGAACTGACTACTGAATTTTGCAAACTGATGGAAAACTGAGCAGTTTGGAAAAGAAAGGAGAGAACACATTCTACAGTGTACTTAATTTGCTTATTTGCCAAGTGTAACTATTTTAATTATAATGTTTAATAATACCTTTACAGAAATAGTGTAGGAACTAAAACATATCAAAGTCCATAGTATAGAACTCTAGCTCTTGAAAACAGGGAGAAACTCCCTCTGTTGCACGCAAGAAAACTTAACCAATACTTGTCTTTTTCTTTTTTAAGATAAAAGATCTTTAAATATATTCTAGTAAAAAGAATACTACAGGAAAGATTACAATGCATGTGCTTCATTTAGCATCAGGATTTGTCTTAAAATACATATTTGATTGGCAGGCAAAAGTATCAGCTCAAGACAAACATTGCTGTTTATTCTAATCTTCAGTTGAAGGACTTTCCGTAAATTAGTTCATAGTGCTGTGTATGAGGGATAACTGTTGGACATTGTGGCTTAAATGGCTCTTCTTCCAAATGCCCATTTTTGATTGTCAAAAGCTGAAGGAGCAAGGAATGGGGGGAAAAAACCCCACATGACTGAAAATAGATGATTATAGGGCTCTTATTTTGTTGTAGATTTGTCTTTAATGATTCAAAATACTGTTACAGAAGTTGTTACAAGAGGGAAAGCAGTATGACATTTTAGGCATATGGAGTAATTTAAGCACTGCTAGAGGGGAGAATAGTTTTAACTCACATTTATTAACATTTCAAGAGAATATGCCCTGAAGTGTCCTTCAAAGGGGCACTGAGATAATGTGTTATGATAATGTTTCACGATTAGTATTGTGCAGCTTATTTCTGAGTCTTATTTTGGCTTGCTTTACCTTGACTCCTAGAAAAGGTTGAATAGCATTATGTTTTTTTGTTAATTGTAAATTGGATATGCAAACTAAGAAAACTGTATTTTACTACTTAGGGCTTCTTATTAATATTTATGGCTAAGTTGATGAGTTATGTAGCACATAATCTGCCTGCTAATGGTCAGTAATGTCAATATGAAGAATAGTGAAGAAGTAATAAAAAGGGCCCATGTGGAACAGCTTAGTATTGAACCGATTTTCCTCTTTTTGAAAGTTTTGTTGTTAGGTAGCTGAGCTTTTTGGAAAGTAGCTCTTTTGCCTGTATCTTACTCTTCTGTTGAAATAGTTGTGTGTGTGTGTTTATTTGGATCTGTGAGGAAACAGCTGCTGTAACTCGGGCTGCAGCTATAAGGCTCTTTTAAAGAAGAAGCTTGAAGGAAAGAAGATGGTGAGTGTTGGCCTGTATCAGGAAAGGAGTGTCGGGGCTACTGGGGTGACTGAGACACCTGATGGGGTGTCATCAGGTAGATGGGAAGTAAACGGCCCGAAGGGAGACAGATGGGGGGGGGAGAGAAGACTTAATGTAGCATGTTTGGGTTTGTGCCTTTGTTTGTTTGTTTGTTTTACATGTGGGTTTGAACTTGAAATGGAAGTCAGGGAGAGGCCAGTACAGTTGTGTACTAACCGTGCTTTTCCTTTGGGGGAGTTGAAATCTGGGTGCAAATTGTCTCTGCTGACTTTCCAGCATTTAGATGGAGCGGTACCTTGCCTTACAGCAGAAGTGAGAGATTAGATATCTGTCCTTGGAGACCAGAGCAGAAAAGAGTTTATTTCTGTTATTATCTGGCATGGTTTTATGTTTCTCATGCTTTTTTGAGGCTTTAATACTTCCCGTGGAGATTATTGTACAATAATCAAACAGATATTGCTGGAAAACTTTCCTATGGACATCCTCAAATGATTTGTTTAATTTCAGTACTTTTTCCCCATTCCCCTGAATTTCGTAAGGAGAGTCTCTCCTGAGTGTGCTTGCTGAAGAAAGGTGTTTAGTATGTGAGGAGTTAGATGGGGCCCATTGCTGTCATCCAAAAGAGATGGGCTGGTTAGCAGGTACCACCTCTTTGCTGGAAATAGTTTCACTTTAGTTGAGAATGCCTGCTTTTTTTGTTTCCCTTACCTTATTTTTCTCTTCAGCTTTTCTAAATGCATTATTTTTCCTTGATTGTTACAATTTTGCACCTTCAAGGACCTTACTGTCATTAAAGTTGAGCGTAGACATATGTTTCCCACTGAAATTCCCATGGCGAGTCATGACTGCCTGTTGTCTGCTTCTCAGTTTCTTTGGGAGCCGCAGCTCCGGGTGGGCTGTTCACCAGGTGAGTTATGGGGAAGCCAGGCAGGATCCTGTTGGGAGTGTCGTTGGTTCTCACTGGGATCCTGCCAGGTTTTCACAGGCGCTTGATTTAAAGTAACACACATCACCTTTGACAGCTGGGACAATTGATGTGAAAAATTGTGCGTGGCCAGTTTTTGTGACATTGGTGGTAGTTGGAAATAGTTTAACCGGAGCGGTAAGATCACAGATCAACCTTCTGACGGAAGTAGCAAGTGTCAGAAAACCCTTACTGCATGCTAGCTTAAAAGAAGATGGCATTTGCGGCGGTTAGTGATGGCCTCTGTGGCTCGGACAGCCCTAGACTTTCTGTTCTTCATGTGTCTGTTCCAAGTGCTACAAAAATCCATCAGAGATTCCTTTTAAAGAAGATAATACTTCTGCTTGGGAGGTCTCCGAACTACAAGTTGCTGATGAGCGTACTGGGAAGTATCACTGCATGCTTGCTCTCGTCTTGTTCTCTATAGCATATGCTATTGCCCATCAGTGGAGGCAAGATTTTGAGCTAAATGAAATCTGGTGGGAATAGCAGTTCATATGTTCACAATTTTCAGAATAAAAAGCTCCATCTTCATTGGTGGAGAGTAGCTGAATGTTGGAAAAAGTTGTTTTGTGGCTTATTGTCATTACAGATTTCCAGATCCAGAAATTGGTTAAGGCCAGGAGTACAGTAGAATTCTTTGCTATCAGGATCTATTGCAATGAAAAAACCAAACCAAAACAAAACATTTCAAAAGGCCTGTAATAACACGCCAACATAAGTAATAAGACTATTGAGAATTCTCATTGTTAATTATATTAAAAAACTAGAGTACTAACATTTATGTTCCAAGGAGTAAGCTAATTGCTAACTATTAGAATCTGGTTGGAAACCAGAGGTGTTCAGTAGTTTCACATTTAATTATCACTGCCTTCTTGTGCCTTCAGCTCAGGATCTCATTCTGATCACTTCAGGAGAGGAGGATTAGATGGAGTCCCCAACCTCTCACCCCAATCCAGTGCGTCACATCTTATGACATGTCTGCCTCTTCCCTACTCCTTTCTCCCTGGGTCTCTCTGCAGTACTCCTGTGCAGCTGCATGGCAGTGGGATTCCTGATCTGCTTCGTTTGTGGGTCGTTAGCGTGGGGAGCCAGGTGCTTTACAGGTAGTTGTCATTCTGTAAATCATAGAAGTTACTAGTTGGCCACTGAATGCAGTATGAATAAATTGAGATTTCTTTCACATTAGTTATTGTAAAGTTTGGTTTTATGTAAATAGAGTGTTAACTAAGCTACAGAAAATCAGACTGTACTTAATAGAGGTCAGTAGATGACGTTCTCTGCGTGGTAAGGTCATTCTGTGGTGGTGAGGTCATCAGTCCTAACGTAAAGCATTTGGTGGTCTAGGTGAGAAGCGGAGCACTGCAGAAGACATTTGAGCCTTCTAAGGCAGCTTCAGTGTCCCAGGCAGCCCTGTAGCTGACCATTTTTTCCATAAGTGATAGCTTCACCTTAAAGTTAGCTTTTGTCCGTTTGTTCTGCGCTTTGGACATATGGAAACCTTCCTCATTTCTGGTATGCACTTAATTCTAGCAAATTTATAGCCATTCGTTCTTGTGTTAACGTTGCCGCTTTCCATAACTACTCTTTGCTCCTTCGTGCACTTGGAAACAGCTGTGTGTTCTCAGCCAGCCTTCATCTTGCTGCACAAGGCAAGACAAAATTGTTTTGAACTCGGCTCATAAGAGAGGCTCTCTGGTCTCGGGACTGTCCGGCCGCCTTTTCTTGCACCACCATCTGACTGAAGTGATCGTTTCTCAGTAGACGCAACGTGAGTAGTAGGTAACCTTTCGAGTGTGTCTTCCCAGTGTGTCTGATGATATGTTACCTTTCAAACCTGTGCTGGAGGTACCCCTCCTGTTACGTCCTAGGATTGCATTGGTAATTTATAGTCATTTAGTGATTAACTGTATCTTCCATCTTTTATTCTCTTACGATTTCCAAACAATAAACATGTTTATGCAAGAAATCCTTGTGATGTTGTGTGTTGTATATTGAGCTTTGATTCTCAGTGGTATTTGTAGCTGCTTGTTGAGAAGATGTTAAGTATGACAGTGGATACTGGTGATCGTTGGCATTTGGTCTTAGAAAAAGACTGTTATAATATCCTATTAAAACAATCAAATTTGTAATACACAAATATGCTTAGAAATCCTATTAAGTTAAACCAGGTCTCTTCAGTGTCTCTGAAACTCTTGATTTCTCCTTGGAAAGATTTCTCTTTAAGGGTTGTAGATCTGCATTGCTGGGTGGCGATATTTTTATACTGACATTTACCACAGAGGGAAGACAAGAATGATGAGATCACTCTGTTTAGCTTTGCTTTTTATTGTTTCTGTGTGCAACTAAAGACAAGACTGTGGTTGTCTTCCCACAGAAAGGTGCATGGGTTTTGGTCTATTTAATGGTGTCTCGTAACTGTCATCTGGCCATGGGCTGGTGTCCTACTGTCCATAAACTCCAAATTCCTGTTATAAATTTCTCTCTAAGATGGTGGATAGTTTTAAATTCTGTTTTCAGAAGAAATGTCTATAATCTCTGTAATAAGTATGCTCAATTTTTTCTTCCCATTGTGAACCAGTGTGATCGTAATAGATAGAGTATACTACAGTAAGAAATGTGGTTCTAATTGTATTAATATTTGGAAAGCTACCTTCTTTTCTTGTAATCTCTCTGGTAATGTCTTTTGTTGATGAGCCTCCATAGTGATCTAATTATCTTGAGATAAGAAGACAAGGAGAAGGACTAGAAATTTAACAGGTTGTGTTTTTCTTGTAACATGACCAGCATAGGAGGAATTTCTTATTTCTGATGTGAGTTAATGCATCATTTTGTCAGATCAACTTGCACAGTTTTTGATAGTTGTCATCCTGTGCTCAAAATTGTGTTTCAGAAATACCTTCCTTTCTTCTAGAGCTCAACAAATAATTTTGTACTGAAATTTTGTATACAAAGAAGACTAGATGCACAATGAGTAGACATCTTAACAGTGGGTCAACTGCTGTTACTCTGTAGTGTTAATAGTTGCTACTTCTAAATTAGACCTGGATTAAAAAAAAAAAAAGTTTTGATTTTTTTAAAAAATAAATCACCTCTCAGATGATTTGTGTAGTCAGTTGCTTCCAAAACATGGAGTAATGTGTAGGTTTCTCTGAAACTTGTACTGTTAACTCTTCAGAACATGAGAGGAGGAAAGCAGAAGCTGGATAACGCCAACCTGATGTAGAACAAGTGTAAGAACATAGAACCATGAGTAGAGGAAAGATGGGTCAAAAATATTACTGACTATGGGGAAAGAGGTCTTAGAGCTGGCATAGCACTCGCCCAAACTGAGAAGCCCACGCAGTACATGACAACATGAATCAAGTAATGCAGTCTTTACAGTGACAGGTCTCAAGCATTGTTTTGTTTAATAGATGTCCAGGATGAAATCTGTGCTCACGCTGCAGTATGTTACTAGAATGGTATAATGCCTGAAATGTGGTTTCAGGTAAGCAGAGTAACTTTTAATGTTTTAATCTCACTGTGTGCAAATTGAACTGGGAACTATAACTCCGAGTATCACATTTCTGACTATTGTATTTAATTAGTTGTAATTAAGACTCTGGTATTTAATGCCTTAGCTTGTGGAAGAATATGATGCATTTTTAACCAAACAAGGGTCTTCAGCATTGTCTGCAGTTAAACTTTTTTTAATATATAACTTGATATTCAGGTGTTGATGCTGGAATAATGTCTTGTTCAAGACACTTCTTTCAGTTTTCTTTAGCTTGTATGTACGTTTGCAAAGTGTTCAGCTTGCAAGTGAGCAGAACTTGTTCTTAAAAGTTCCCTTCGTTACAGTATATCTTAAAAAAGCACAGCAACTGTGTGCCCAGTATGTAGAAATAATGTCCTGTGCTTGGATCTGGAGTTGCATACAGTGATACTTCCACTGTAACTTTCACTTAAGCTAAATATTGTTGTTTTCAAATGCTATAAATCTGCCAGTGATACAGTACTGCACTACAGTTCTGGCAATTTTTTGCAAAATTGTTTTATGACTCAACTACAAGCATTTCCATATTAGTAATTTTCTGTACGTTTGTACATCTTAAACTGAAATGTTCATACAGGAAAGCAACAAGCACGGTTGCTAATATTACGAAATACTTAAGTTCTACAAGTCTTTGATAACCTTCAGTAACTTTTGTCTTATGAAATTATTTTCATGCTAGGAGCTGATACTGCCACTTGAATATTGTGAATAAATGAATTAGTTGTTTGATCACATACTCTTCTAAAAAACCCTAATTGTTGCATTTAATGCTTAGAAACTTTTTATCTAATGTGGATGAAACCTTTTATTAAACGTTGAGATCTTTTAATATTGTGTGATGTTATCAGTAGCATTTTAAAACTTATTTTGGGAAAAGTGCTCTTCCAGAATTACAGGATAGTGTCCCAAGTCTTTGGGGTGTTCATGGTGGCAGCACAGTAAGCACTGGGACCGAGAAGGTGAAGGCTTTGCTGCCAAAGTCTTAGGGCTTTTGTGTTGTTAACGTTTTATAGTACTCTCTTTGCAGCGGGCCAGGTTTGTTTGCAGTCTTTAGGCAGATCTGTTCTTGAGTTACAAAATCGTGAGTAGGTGGATTTGCAGTTATGCAATGAAAGTTTGTGGGCTCTTTTCTATTTTGGATGAGATACTACTGTATAATGCTTCTAAGACAGTCTAAACAGCAAGACAGGCTTGAAGGTTTCATGCATTCCCCAGTACAGCTGGCAGTGCTCTTTAATGTTCTGGCCTACATCTATTTTTTAATGTTCTGTTTTACCAGTATGTCTAGACTCTTTTTGCCTTTTAAGGCATGGCATCTAAGGGGGCCTTCAGATTGCAATCTTGGGAACGTTGGGATTGCAAGGACATTTTGCACCATTTCCTTTAAATGAAAACAAACCCAAAAAACTTTAATGGATTCCTTAGGACTACTTTAAGTTCTTGATTGTTTTCTCATTAAAATTCCTTTCTTGTTTTAGTATTTGTGGGATGTTTGATGTTTACTCATAATTGGGATTAAATGGGGTTTCAAAGGATACAGACCAATTCTGATAGTCTTAAAATAGAACTTTCACTTTTTAAAATAGCCTAACAGGCTAGTTAAACAAGAGGCTGCGCAGATCAAATACTTGACAAATTTTATGAGTACACCTTTACTACTTAAAATCAATTAATTTATCCTACTGTTTGTTCCAGGTTTATAGTACTGTGTTTTAATACTGTTCTGACTAGCCAGGTTTCTAACACCTGGTTGGCCTATGAATATGAATGGGAACACAAAGCCAGGTCAAAAGTGTTGCTTTTTCTCTTTTTTTTTTTTTTTTTTAAAAAGCGGAGTAGACAATTCTCCTAAGTGAAGCAATAGCCAAATTTTTTTTACTTTGTTAAAAAATCATACAAGCACAATCTCAGTAACTTGCTCTGTTCCAGCAGACAGTGTATGTACCATACAGAACACGTGTGTGCAGCCTGAAGACAAAAATACAGTAACTGTATTTATCCATTTTGTTTAAATAGCAAAGATATGATGAGTTCTTACCACTTGACTTAATAGAAAATACTAGGGAATGGACTGGAGAGCACACTGTACCCTTGCTGGAAGATTGGGGATGGGAAGTTGGACAGAGTACTGAGGCACCTCTCCTGGACATGCTCTCTTGAGCATCCTGCACAGTTGTTGTTAATGAACTAATAAATGCTGATACAAAACTAGTGACACTAATAAATTAGTCTTTAAGACAAACAAGAATTCCCAGTGATTTTTAAGGAAGCCCAGTTGTATCTTCCCCTGCCTTGGTGGCTGAAAGTGAGGGTTACTAAACTTTCTTGAACTCGGCTGTTAAGCTAGGGTTTTTTTCCCCCATTTTCTTTCCTGTAGTCAGTTTTGCCTCTGTGTTACTGTTAAAGCCTGCATAAGTAGGACTAGCAGCAACTAGGACTAATGGAAAAATATTTCATTCTGCCCCCACTACGTGCAGCTGGCAGTGGCTGAGGAAGATGCGGAGGACTCAATGTATACAAAATTATATTTAGTGCAGCACTGAAGAAATGTATGATATTTTTCTGAGCTGTTTTTACCTAGCTTGTCTAAGAACATGATGTGCAAATGCTAGTCAAATTGTGGTAAAATCAGACTTGAAGAAACTTGGTTGGGTAGTTTTACTGTATAAGAATTTTCACTTTTCTGTTATGGGTGTGATTTAATTGTGTTTTTTACCAGCACCCCAGGGCTCTATTCTGAAGTCTGATGTGGATGTGTTGCAGCGGTTAGTCTGCAAGGGTTCCCTTTGCTTGGTAGCGTGTCCCTCTCTGGCACAGGTGTGGGTGTGCTGAGGCTTGGTGAGGTGGTCGTTAATACAGAATAAGCCTTTCTATTCATGTGTTAGTTGTTCATTTCACTGGGTTGCATAGGAAATAAGTGATTAATACAGCATATACATGAGAAAGTTAGAAATGTGTAACTCAGTGTGTTGGGATTTTTTCATTATTGTCTTGCAAGACCTGTTGCTTATGAAAATATTTAGAATTATAATACACATGAATTATGGTTTCTGGGGACTGGAGGCACAGGGTGCGGTGGAAAGAAATCGGTGGGAGAAACTGGTTACGTTTTGCATGTTTTGTTTGCCTTTGTTTAAAGCGTGGCTCTGTGATCTTCAAATGAACGTTCCTATTGGATAGGGTTGCTACAAAACTATCGATGGGCTTTTGTTTACAGGACGGGTGGCGTGTTACGTTTCTTTTTCGTCTAATCTGAAAGGTACATTTAAATCTCATTCAGGTTTCTGTGAGGAAATGTCATGTGCCTAAAACAAATACCTCCTTGCAATGTGCCTGGGCTTTGGATTCTGTTCAGTGGTTCTTTTGGTCATCTTGTTTGGATTAAACCTGAAATATACCCGAATCAGAGTGATTTTGTTTGTTTGCTTGTTTGTGTGTTTTGGTTCTTTGTTTGTTTGTTTTGTTAGGAAGATGGTTGTGTTTTGGTTGGGTGCAAGTAAATATGACAAATTCGCAGTCAGATCTGCAAAGTCATGCGCAGTAGGGATAAGCAACTTTTTACAGGTCCCAAAATAACAGTGAGCGAGATACCAGTGGAGATGGGGCCGAGACTGGGGATTGTGAGGTGACTCTTCCAGTCCCAGCGGGGTGCTCCCCTAATGGCAGAAGGCAGTGGTGTGAGGGGCCACCTGGGCAGGCACCCTGCTCTTGGAGGGAGAGAGGGGAGGAGGCGGTGGCCACCGCCGGGTCCGACGCCGGCGG
>NW_009616672.1:11105-49543 GCF_000690535.1 Cariama cristata
GCCCACGGCCACCTTGTGCGGAGCAGCGCTGCGTGGGTCTGCTCGCTGACGCCTCCAGAATGAGCCGCACGGGAGTTGTGCAAACCAGGGCTTCACAACTGTCTGCGTGGTCCATTACTACTTCGAATGCTAAAATTGATTTACTCTGAAGGCAATTGAAATGTAAAGGGCGGGGGGGAATCTTAAATTATTTAGCAGTAACAGGAAGAACTATGTTAGGTTTTTCTTTAAAAAAAACCCAAACCATAAAATACTTCTGTACTGTACAATAGTATTTCTTTAATGGTGTTTGAACTGGAATTGGTTTTGCATTTATCGAGCAGATAAGAATGTTTGTGGTATAGGTGTGTCCAAGCAAGAAGCAAAACACTGTACTAAGGCATCCTCGTTAGCGGGAAATAAGTCACTACTTCCTGTCTGCAGCTTTTTTTCATTCTAGACTCTATGATTAAGTTCACTTTTAAAATTGATGCATTTCTATTTTAGTGAGTTGAGAATCTCTTCTGTTCACCTTAGTTCAGTCTAGTTAATGATTTTTTGTAGAGTGTTAGTTTTAGTGTAGTTAGTGTTTCAAAACAACTGTCATTCTGTTGTTAACTTTGAGTGTTGATTACCCTCGTTCTTAAATATGACCCTTTCTCATAATATGCCATCGAAATGTTTCTGACCTCAGAAATATGTTCTGTATTTAGAATTGGTCTTTTGCCTAAGTTGAGAAAGGGAAGTCAGCAGTAGCTGAATCTTGCAAGGATTATAGAAAACTGCTGGAGGTGGCAAAAGATCAGCTGTTTTAATAAAGATTCCATGATAGTTAATGCGCTGAAGACTTGCCGCGTTATATCCAAAAGTGAACTAAGAAATAATGAAAACTTAAGGATTGCAGCTACATGTAAAACTCTAGAGGTGCAATGAAGACGTGACATTTGAATATTCTGCTATTATTTCTATTGTCACCACCAAAACCAAATCAGAATTGAATTTGGAGGTCTGGTTGAGTTTCTCTGGATTTGTTCAGTGTTATATTTTGTGCCTTTAGAGCACAATTTAGTTTATCCAGGGTGCTGAATCACTGGCGCTTCTTAAGCTTCCCTCTCTGTAAAGCATCGTTTTCCTAAATTTTCTGTCTTGTAAGAAAAGTTTAATACTTATTTGTGATTTAAGGCTCCTTGCAGTCCAATTACCAGAGTTAATAACACATTTCTTTTAGCCTTAAGGATGCAGACTATGAGCAGGCGGGAAGTCAGTCATTCTTCTGCTTAGGGTAAAAGATGGTTTCCTGCTGGAGAAGCAGGACTGTGTTTAAGCCATATGATCCCAAATATTCGTATCTGTGCCAGCTGTTTTAGATGTGGGAAATGCATGTGCTTTGCAAGGAATGAGACCCACTTGGTTTCATACATAAAGTTGGGACTGCTGGGCCAAGTAAATGAGAACAATAAATCTAGATCTTAATTCAAGAAAGTTTAATGTCTTCAGATACTTTAAGTGGTGTGAAAGCAATTTATTTCTTCTCTATTTTGTGCATATGTATTCTGCTGTACCATTAATTTAAACAGTCTGGATGTAAAAATGCCTCGGTAGTGTGACATTCTTACTAAAATTCTGTGGGTATTTTTCAGGCAGAAAAAATGCTGACCATTTTGTGGTTTTTTGGAAATCATGCGTAATTATGTCATTTAACCACACAATAAGGCTTTCTGTGGTAACGTTTTAGATAAACAGGAAAACTCATTTTTGACTTTGTTTTCATTGCAGAACTGTCTTTTTTATTTTTAGTGCAAAGTTGTTTGATTATTTTCTTCAAAAATAAAACACAACACATTCTGACAGGAAAAATACACTATTAGCAACATCCTAAAGGCTCTCTTTCAGCATTGGTGCTTGTCGTAGCACATTTTCTTCATTTTGGGGAAATACAGTGTTTTATGCCTGACATGCCTGTGTTGCCAAGAAAGTGATGTAAATATAAGCCATTTACATAGCCTTAGGGCAGATGATTTCTTCATTAAGGACCCTTCTCCAGGGGAATTTACAGGAAAGTTGAGATGAATACAATAATGGTAGGAGGCTAATGTGGCTAAATTAAAGGACATTGGATCCTGGTATAGAGGCTCTCTTTCAGGAATTAAATGGCCCTAAATTGTGGTTGCTGCATCCCCTTCCAGTGAGGGGCTGCTTCACTCTGAATGGAGCCTTTATGTGGGGGTTCAGTGCTGTTTAATAGAAGTGCAATAGCCTTGCACTGTACGTGAGTTATCTTAGCAGTCCTAAACATCCCAAACGATAAAATTGGATAACAGTTTGCCAGTTTATTCAAGACAAAAAGCACAGAAGATCGTTATGTAAATAGATCTCATATTTAGTCCTCTCCTTGGCGATTTTTTTCCTTCTGCCTTTGCATTATGCAGTGGTGGGAGATGAAGGATGAAGGGCAGGGGGAAGTTTGCTCCGTCACGGAGCTAGAGCTGTGTTGCGTGCATTGGGCTGCAAGTCTGAGCAGGCCCAGACCACCTCAGCTTACCCTGAAGCTCATTCTTGTTGATCCTGCTTTGTTGACCAGACTCTTGCATCTCCTTTGTTCAAGAAAAAGGTGTATTGCAGGTAGCCTAGGATGCCTCTGCGTGGACCTGAGCATCCAGAGGAATAAGCAGATGTTTACATCGTGACAAAGTTGCGTATTTCTATATCCACTGTACTTACTTCAAGAAGAGCGGAAGTAGAAGGGAAACCAGAAGCAACTGTTAAAAAAGAGAAAGATACTAATAAAAGAGAATTACACGAATCTCAGGGCATTGGATGAATTAGGGTGGAACAGAAAACTCTCCAAACTACTCAGTGCAGAGAAAAACAGATGAAAAAGTTTGTTTCATCCATCAGAGGAAACTTTCTCTGTTGCCTCTGCCCAAGAAAGCTGTAGCTGTGTCATTTGTGGGAGAGCGCAGTAATTCATGTAAGAGGAGATCTCTGCCACGTCCAGCTTCTCATTTTTCCTCAGTAAACCAACCTTGAAACTTCTGCTTGTGGAAAAACTTGTCAAAACTCATCACCCTAAACTATGAGAAGGTGTGACTTGAAAGTGAGGGTGGCCTCCTGCATTGGACAATTGGCAGCGTGCACTTTGTTGGCTGATACCTGTGCTCTAATACGGTGCTAGTTTTTTGTTTGGGATTTTTCTAGCTAGTCCTGTAACTGCAGTCGTGGGAGGCAGACGCAGACCTAGATAGATCCTGTCTCCTGGTTTTCCGAGGTAGCGTTGGTGACTTGTGTTATAAAGCATGAGCAAAGCTTTAGCAGCTGGGGAGCGAGCGTTTGTCTCTGTTGCAGCTTTGCGCCTCAGTCGCCTGATGCAGCACGAGTCTCCGCACCCTCAAATAGTGTCTGGATGGAGCATGGAGGCTTCCCAGGAGGGCTGGAGGGTCTTTGTCCTTCCTCCCTCTTCCTGAGAGAGTGTGTATAGCCAAGGTGGTGAGGCAAGGCACCAGTTTTATCTTGGATGCGTAGTGTGGCAGAGGGAAGAGTGTAGGCAGCTCTGGAGAAGGGACTTTTTAGGTCTTTGAGCCTTGGTAAGCTGTGAGCTGCATGTAGATTAGCTAATTCAGTAGGTGGTGATGGGTGGTAGACAGGCAGTGGAGATAAACATAGGTTAGAAAGAAGATGCTTTCATTGTAGTTACAGAGCTCTGTGAGAGAACAGGAGAGAATGGTTAGCGGTAAACCTGCGCTGAAGTCCCTCGGAAAATAAGCTGGGGTAGCTGAGACCAAGACTGACTTTTAGCCTGTCTGCAGTTTGCAGTGGGACGTGCTGGGGGCACGCTTATGATCACATCAGTCTACTTTATGGCCATGTCAATCAAGTGGTATTCTGGATGGCAAAATTTCATTAATTCACTACGTAATTCATATAGCCCACGTCATAAATTATTTAATGCATTTAAAAATGCAGAGAAAAATTAAGCATTTTTCTTACAATGTCAACACGTTCTTTTTTTTTTTTTAAATGAACTTGATCACTGGATGAACCGTGGCCTTTGGCAAGCTGCTTTGGCTCATATTGCAGCATTTATACAGCACTTAAGTAATGTAGCTGTCCGAGTAAGGCATGGGTTTGATTCTGTAATGTATTTCAGTTTCATGTGTTCAGAGTCATTTACTTTTTTTTGTTAGAAACAAAGTTAGATTAATCTCTGAGTGGAATGGACAATGAAAGCAGCACTACTGTGTTTTTATAGAAGATTCACATTACTTGTAGTTAATTGGAAGGATGCTTCTAGCAAGTTTATAAATGTGTAGGAGGACAAGATTACCCTGATGTTTCAGAGAGAAAATATTTCATATTAAAGACAGATTTTTTTTTTTGTATTTACGAAAAGGGAAGTTTCTGTGGGAAGATAGCTTTTTGTGATGTGGTGATTAATTCAGATTTCATTTTTTGTCACAGCATTCATTGTGAGACAAATAATGGGCAGTTAACAGAAAGGTATTATCTGTAGCACTGGCAGCATAGCTAATCTTAAGAGAAGGGTGAAATATATTTTTATTGCAAGAAAAATAGTAACACGTTTAGTTGGAATCTTACTTGAAGTACAAAAGTGTTACCAATAAATCAGATGCATGGGAATGTTTTCCTCTCCCCGTGCCCCTAACTGACAAGTGTTCAGGTGTCCTGATCCGCTCTCTGGTAATACTCCTGTTAATAGCCAGTTATTGTGCATGTTTCCAAAACAGAGCCTCTGCTTTGTGGCCAGAATCTCCATCATAAACCGAAGCAATTGAGGTTTTCTCCCAACCTTCTTGATAAATATATCAATAGACTTGGGCTGCCACAACCCAGACCAGTGTACGCTAATGCTGCTGCACCTTACTTAAACTGGTGATACATCTTTACTTGCATTTGAAATGGTTTGGGTTAAGTCAAACCGAAGTGTACACAGCTAACACTTTTTTTTTTTTTTGTCTAAGGGTGTGTAACAGATAAATGTATTAAGGTCAATTGCTTTTAAGTTTATTAATTATTAATTCTGAGCTTGGGAGTATATAAGTAACACGTGATGATTAGAGTTCATTGCTCCAAGTCCTTGTTCAGTACATAATTTATTTCTAATGCTGTACGCAAGAAAGTCTTTCATCTTTTCTGAGCTTTGACTGCTAAGATGGGTACGTTAGCCTTGAAGAAGCAATGCTATGTGGTATGGAGAAGAGTCAGTGTAAGATTATTTTTTTTATTGGCAAAACAACAGAGACTCCATATGCCAAGTAGCAGTTGCCCAGTGTAGCGATTGGTGTGCAAGAGTTTTTGGCTCCTTCAGCCTGATGTTGGTGGCACAATTCAGAACTGTTCATATTTTTAGAAAATGAACCTAATGTTGTTTGAGCTTGTACTACAGTATTTCTAGAGAATATTGCAGAACTATTTGTTTTAAAAGAATAAAAATTTTAGAAGTGTCATAATATATCAAAAATAGTGGCAAGAACAATGGAGACTTTATTGTATTGGAACATCTAAAAGTTTAAGTTTTGCCAGCTAACATTTAGTGCTAATACTTGATATTGATCCTGGTTGAAACAGCGAAGTGTTGTGGTTTTTTTTTTTTTTTTAGAACGTTCCTTTTTCTTTTTTTAAAAATGTATTCAATGTTATCTTCAGTTATGAGGCTTGTGTTCACAGAAAAGGACTTCATTACTTGCTAATACTGCAAAAGGAAGCTTTGTTCTGGACAGTATTTTGTGTGTGTGATTGCTGAAATCATAGTTTGACTTTGATTCTGGTTTTCTGAATGATCCACTTCACTGCATATTCTTTCTTTCTTTTTTTCCAAAGCTATTCAAGGTCAAAGATAAAATCTGAAGTTAAGTGTTTAGTCACTGGGTATCCATTCAGAATTTGTTTGATGTGAATTGGCCTGCTCTATTAGCTGGCAAAAATTAGTGTGGCATGTACTCTCTTAAAGAAAGTATGCTAAGTGAACTGTGACAGACTTTCTACCCAAGTGAGAGGTTTTTTTGATTAAAACTGTTTTGCTTTGTTTTAATCCATTTTTAAACTTAAATTAGCTACTGAATTCTGAAGTATGTGGCAAATGAAGCATGAGTGGTATTGTCCTTTACTTAGAATTACTGCTGATGTTAATGACAAAAACTTCTTTCAAAATCCTTTTTCTTCATTTTGCTATCTTTGTTGTAGAAGGCAAAGGCAAGTTAATCGATGAAGCCTAAAAAGTGCTGGAAGAAAGTGTATCTGCAAAACATTATTGAAATCGGCAAAGAAGGATTTAGCAGAAAATGTATTGTGGTTTCTGTCAATCTTTTAAACCTAAGTTTTGTTTGTGCAAAACCTTCAAATTATGGAATATTTAGCTCTGAGGAGGCTATCTCCCCGAGTTCTTAATCTTCAAATTGTACTGACTTCCTATGGTCTCATTAGAATTTTGCAGCAGAGCGAAGCAAATTCTTTCTGAAAAATATAAGGGGAGGGTAGGGGGATGGTAGCCTGGAAAACCAAAGCAAAGCACTCTTAAGACCTTCCTTGCTTGCCATGGAAAGTAAAAATAAAAAATAAAACAAAACAAAAAAAACCAGCAAAAACCCAACCAAACAAAAACCCACCAACAGAACAAAACTATCCATGCAACTGTTCTTCTTTTACCAGTTATATTTAAAGAGGAATCAGTTTGAAACATAGACTTACATATGTAAGTTGTACACTATGTGATAGCTAATCAGTGATATTTAATGGTATCTAAGTGGTAGCTATCAGTGATAGCCAATATTGGTGTATGGTTTTTATATATTTTAGTTTTGTGCATTGGGCAGATTTTTTTAAAGTATAGTGTTTCACTGTTTTATCCTAAATAGTAAATTAAACTCTCGTCTTGCAAAAGCCTGCATGTGTGTTAACTCTACCAAGATGTTTTCTGAATTTGGTGTGACTAACCATTATCCCTGTTAGATGTATGTGTTTGCAGCACCAGGAGTATTTCCTTCATCTATTAGTTGCTCATTTTATTGTCTTATAAGGGAATGATACAATATGTTTTTATATAAAATACAGCATATTGATGATAAAAACCATGAAAAAGGCAGGCATTTTTGGAGGCTGGTAGAGATCCCGAATCTATTCTATTTTGAATTGATTTAGATCTCAACTTGGTAGTGAATTTTAAATAATAACTTTATTAAAATGTCTTTCACAATATTAATACTATATAACTGAGCTTGAGGTTGACCCGATAGACAAATGCATTCCGTCTTCAAGTTTTGAAATAGCATATCATGAGTGAAAAATGAAATAAAATGTTTGAGGTGCCGTTTGCATATTAAGCCAATGGCTTGTTGAACAGGGGATACCCAGAAAGTCTTGCATTAATTTGCTTTTGTTTTTACTCTTTAGACAGTGCCCTGTTATAAACTAAAATCACACATTCCTGAGTGTAAACTGATCATGTTCCCAATGGAAATTTCAGGAATACTTGTGGCTACTTTCAAAATGTGGAAATCTATTTATTTTTTTTCCACTTGTTTTTCTTCCTAGGTTTTGGCACTGATTGCATTCATCTGCATAGAGACCATCATGGAATGCTCCCCTTGCGAAGGCCTTTATTTCTTTGAGTTTGTGAGCTGTAGTGCATTGGTGGTTACTGGAGTTCTGTTGCTTATGTTCAGTCTGAATCTTCACACAAGAATACCGCAGATCAACTGGAATCTTACTGTAAGTTCATACAGATCCTCACTCTGTTAAAAATAGCTGCCAATCTGTTTTAAGTTTGGTCTTTGAACTTTACTGTTGTTTAAGATTGTGTATGAGTGTTCTTTATGCTGAGTAAATTACGCATTTTACTTATATTTATTTTGAATGCATTTTGAACAACAGAATGAGCTTTGAAATGTAGCCAGATTAATCTACATTAAATAGAACTAAAATTGTCTTCTGGTAGATTCTCTTTGGAAGGAAAAACTTCCTGCTAATGCCAGCAATTACTGTTTGTGGATGAACTGGATAAAAATGCAGCCTGTAGTTATTTAACTTTGACAGATGCTGTATTTACAGTAGCCTGTTGTTCTTTCTTAAACTGTGTTTTTTATATTAGGACAGCTGTGCTGCTTATATTTTCTTACACAGATTAATACAATCATCAGGTAGTAGTGTAAAAAAATTACATGCTTTCTGTGAAAATTGGGTGTTTTGAATTGCTTACACACATAACTATTAAACATTGACTGGCAGTGCTTTAATGTGTTCTCGAATATGAGGAGTTTTAGAAAGAGATCTGCTGGCAGTGCATATTCCTTTTGTACAAGTCTCTTATTTCCGTGCTGTATGATGAATTAAACTTTCAGATTGGGTTCAATAAACACAGGTCACAAAATCAACATGTTAAGTCACTCTAGGAAAAGATCTATCGGCTTCAAGGACAATGTATCAGCTTCTTTGGACAGTACAGATACATATGTGTCTGTGTTCTGTTTTTATAACAGTAATTTTGTAAGTACTGTTGGAGACAAGTCCCAGAGTTTTTTAAGCTTTTGTGTGATTTTTTTTTTTAGTTTGTTTTTAAGTAATTTATTAATGTTTTAATTTGCACATTTGCAATACCTGTTCATAAGCCTAAATGACTTCTCTAAAATGAGACTGGAATGTGGAATTAGATGACCCTTTGTACCCTGGGGATGCATGATCTGCTGAGGAACTCTTCCTAAGAGTACTTGGTAGATAGATTAGATGGTCTGAGAACTGTGACTGGTAACTGTAGGTGGGGGAGATCCAGGTGGCTTGCAACACAAAACCAGTGAACCTACTGGAACATTACTGGGTTGTCTTGCCTTTGCTCCTTTTGTTTTCATTCTGCCAGTATTGTCACCACTTATCTTTGTGGCAAGCTGAAAAGCAGCAGCTGCAGAGAGAAGATAAGTCTCTGTTTCTGTTGCCATCTGGGTCGTTAAATGAGCATCGCAACAGCCTGACAGATGATAACAGCAATTGGAGACCATCTTTTTATACCATGCAGTTCTGTATATGCTAGTAGGATGTACAAGAACATGGTAACAAGTGTGTGTAAGTGCATCAGTGTCGCATAAAATACATGATGGTTTTGCTGGTGTGATGCGAGTGGTTTCACAGTGAGTACTAGATCTAGCTTATGTTCAAAGTAAGTTTGACCAAGACTTTCTATGAAGAGACCACAGAATGGTATGCATGGTGTCCATGACTGAGCTGAAGTTGTATCTCTGGAAGAGTCAGTTTAATGACTTCGCATACCCTTGGTTCTGTGTGTCTGTACTTTTTGTTCCGTTGTTGAGTCCTGTGGCACGCTTTTACTGCCAGCCAGAACACTTTGGCAATATGTTGAACATGCATAGTACAGAAGCCTAGATGCAGCTCTCTGCCTTTCCCCCCACATAATGCAGTAGGTATCGGTGTGTAACTGGTAGGTCCTTTCAGTCACTCTGACTACTTTTGGAATTTGAGTGACAAGAATTGCTGCTCTGAGTGTAGCACTATGTGTCTCTGCATAGTACTCTGTTAGAGATCTTTAGAGAAAAGAGGGCTTAAAACTCCCAGCTGGTTGTGGTGTGTTTGTGTTTGTTTTTGTTTGGCTGGTTTGTTTGTTTTTGTTTTTGTTTGGTTGGGTTTTTTTTAAGTATTTTGGTTTTTAGGACAATGGTCACACTCTGAACGTGCTACCTAAACAGCGTGGAGCAACATGACGTGGTCAGAGTTCAACCTGAAGGGCAAATGGAATACACTGCAAATGTTTTTGCTTTAGTTCATATTGCCAGATCAGTAGCGGTAGAAGTAAATTGTCATGCTCTCGCAAGTCTGATTCTTTTAGTTATGTCCTGAAGATGACGTGCTTCTTCCATCATTACACCAAAAATCTCGAACAGAAGTGAGAAAAGAACTGGAAGCTTCTGGCTTCCATTAACTGATGAGACCATCTTTCTTCCGGATATTGCTTACTGATTTTAATAATCGTTTGTCTGATAGGACTGTACTCGGAGAGAGAGAGTGTGGGAGTATCTTCGTTATTCAGATAGCTGTAGTCTGCTGTTGCATGTACAGAGTGGGAGATTACTTTGGCAAAGTTAGTAAGAAATTTAAGAATGTAGAGTTGTGGCTGAATTTTTTTTGGCTTATTTTGGCATTTTATTCTTTACAATTTAGATGTATCTTCGTACATTATTTACCTCTTTCAATATTTAGTACTTTCCTGTGTTTTGATGGTTATTTTGGTAATTTTGCGGCCTCTGTATGTGACAAAGTTATCACAGGAGTTGCTTTCTGAACAACAGACTTTCATACTTCGTAATGCTTTAGGAGAAAGTTACTTCTTATGTATAAATTTATTAATATACATGCTTTTAAAAATATGTATGACTTTATAATGGGTATTTCCCTTGTGGAAAGTCTCAAACTTTGTTTTTAGAAGCTGTGTGAGAAGAAGAGGCTGTTACAGTGCTTGAAAGAATTTAATAGTCTTAAATTTAGGAAGAAGTCTTTCTTTAAACACAGCACTTGCACAAACTTCCTAGGAAGCATTTGAAACCATTTGCTTTCAAATATTCCTACATATTAGAAAGTACCAGGCCATCAGCTGCTATTGTCCAACACAGGGTTGTTTCCTTTAATACTTTATTAAAATTAGACTTTTTTCTAATGTGTCGTGGATATTGTCTGTTGTCCACTATCCCTGGTTGGAATGAAAATGTGGATCAGTATATTCAAGCATCTAAGAGCTATGCAAATTTACTAGATTTTTTTTTAAATATATATTTTTAGTCATTTGGGGCATAGAGCTTTGTTTTGATCCTAATTAGAGACTTGCCAACCACTTTCACATTTTCCTGAGGTAAACATGAAAGAACCACGGAGATGTGAGGCCAGAAAAGAACCTTGCTTGGGCGTGTTGTAAAGAGGCAGGTCTGTTACGGTAAGATGAAAGAACAGTCACTTTTCTGTGTTGTGCAGCACTATCAATATTATGCAAAAATGCAAAAGCTGGAGAACCTGTCAGTGGAAATTTCCATTTCCTTTATGCTTCAGAGCTCAAAGGGAGCCTATTCTGCAAGGAGACTAGCAAGAAAAAATAGAGGAATGAAAAGCATACCACAGCTGAGATTCCTGCTTAACTGATGAGCTGCTGCTTTGAAATGTTTGTTTTCAGAGTTAACTAGTAACTGAATGTTGGCTATAATTTTGTGTTTGGCTAAATTATACTTTTTTTAAAAAAAATTCATTATTTGAATCTCATGTGATCTGCAGGGAGAGCTTAAGATCTTGCAGCCAAACTGTGTGCATGACATAGCCCTCTAGAAGTAAAGACAGGGTAGGAAAAATTAAACAGAAGTGTTTGTAGCAACTTTGGAGTTCTGGTGAATTTGCATGTGGTTTGCCAGGCTTTCTGACAAATTACGGTCGCTGCAGAGTGGATCCACCATAATGCTGTAGTACCTTTTCTTCAGGGCTGACAACTGAGATGACCCGGGGAGAAGTGATGGCAAATAGCTGAGAATACTGGAATTTGACAGTGTCTCTTGGATGAGAGTTTGTATGATGAGAGAAATCTGCGTCATTACAGATGTAAATAATTGCATAATTAGCCAGTAGAATGGGCTATCTGTGTCTGTGTGTAGGAAAAAAAAAAACTTCCAATAGATTTTGACCATTGTGTTTTTTCTTTTTGAAAACATCCACTGGAGCTCTGGTAGTGTATTTTGTGTGTGTGAAGTTCTGAATGTAGAATTCTTCAGCCTAGAGCAGCTTGAAGAATGAGGCACAGAACTGAGCACAGCACGAACTTACTAGAGTTCTGCCAGGCTTTTTAGCCTGGACGCAGTCCCAAGGAAGCACTGCTACCGGGAGGAAACATGAGGAGTCAGGTATGTCTCCTAGAAGACACAGATCAGTGGTTGTATTTTGTCCTGCCTGAAGGCTTATTTCATCATCTCTGCAGGGTTGGGTTTTTTTCGGTTGTTGCAGCAATGAAACCTTGTGTGCAAGCAACTGACACTTGAAGTAGTTGGCAGAAAGTTTGATGTGGTGCCAGAATGACAAACTGTCTTGTACCAGCCTTGACTCTGAAGAGTGTAATTGCAAAGCTGTAGTTCAAAGCCCTTCACAGGGCGATCTTGATTTCTTTTTTTATTTTAATTTATTTTTTCCCCTTCTGGTTTGAAAAAACATTTTTGTTTTCTTTGGCTTGCTTAGCCGTTGAATGAGAAATTAAGTCATCCTTCACTTCTATGTTTGCTGCTGTCAAAATAGCAATACCTATTAAGAATAAAAATGAACATTTTATAAATTTCAAAAAAATTGTCAGAATTAATTTCCTCTGGGTTAGTGTGCTTTGTGGACAGTTCTCATTTGGTGCAGCATGGTGTAAATGATGCATTATTCTGTAAGAAATACAAACACAAATTTTGAATATGAGAAATATTGGTTTGGTAGTTATTGCTGGTGTGGTCTGTTGCTTTCTGACAACAATTGCTGGTCCTGTCTGTGTGCAGTACTGCTTGTTGGAAAAACATGCAGGGAAAGCAGTGAGGAGCAGCTGAGAAAGAACTGAGAGGGAAATAGGCAGGTGAGCCTCAAGAAGCCAACATGAGACAGGATTGTAGAAGCATTCATTCAGGAATGTGTTTTGTCATTTACAGTAGAGCTACTACACAGAGTTTGTATTCCAACTCAAAAATAGTTAGAAGTAAGAATAAAATCATATGAATCTTGGTTTTGAGGCCACTTCTTCCATTTTTTCAAAATCATAGCTTGTCCCTGACCTTTCAGAGAGCTGACTAAGGTTTTTGAAAGTCACTTGTTATTAATTCAGGTTTTTTTACTTACTTTGCTTGAGATGCTGGAAATAGAACTGATTTCCAGCAAGTGCCAGACACCTGGGGCTGAATCGAAGTGCCTGAACCAGGAGCACCTGCAGACTAACGCTAGAGACCTTTGGTGGCTGCTGCGTGTGACTGGGACCCACTGAGACCTTCAGCCCTGTGTGGGGGCCAGGCGGCATAGCCCCACACTGTGAGATGGGCACTCAGATATCTCTGTTTGCACAGTGTTGATCCAGCCCTCTGAGTCACTAACGTATTTCTGAAACCGTTGGTCACAGACTATTTTATCAGAGGGAAGTGATGCTTATGTGAATCTTGGAGTAGCAGAATCTAGTCTTTGCATAAAGGCTCCCATACCTATGTAAGCCTAAATAAATTAGAAAAAAAGAGATGGGAATTAATGCTTGTACTGTTAAGTTGGTTCTTTCTACCTAGGACTTATTTTTGCTTGAGAAACCATGTTTCTATTTTTAATTGTGGTGCAAAATGCTCATACAATGCTTAATAATGTGGTTATAGAGTAAAATTATGGGAGTTTGACCAGATGTGCTTGGTTTAGAGGACTTACTGGTATATTTGTAAACTTCAAACTGATAGCTTCATATGGAAAGGAAAAATTATGGGCATTATACCAAAAAAAGAAAAGGGGGAGGGGGAATCAATCACCATGCTGCCCCTCCCTTCCACGAAAACCCAAACAGAGCTAAAAGGAAATGTTACTTTAAGCTCTTTCTTTTGTGGAAAATAACCTGGACAGCAGCAGGCCACTAACTTCTGTGACAAAGTCAAGTTGTTGAAATGTGCAGGCTTCTTTTCCAGATTACATTCATTTATCTACTTTAAGCTCCATCTAAATGTAAACTATTGGATTCCAGAAAGCAAATGACCAAAGCAACCACAAGTTTAAATGTCATATTTTTGTTTATATAAATTACAATTGCAATATGGCACTGTCTCCCTTTTAAATAGTACCTGGCCACTTGTGTGGTCTCTTACTTCATCACAAAATACAGGATAAAAAGGCAAAGCATGTATTTTGATTTATTGTCTTTTAAAAACTTACACGTGTGAAGTCATGGAGAGTGATGGATAAAGGCATGTGAATATTACTGACGCCTCTGAGTGTCAAATGGAATGTTTGGTACATTACATTGAGTGTAATGTGCCAAACTGGAGGACTAAACAGAATCTTGCGAAGCTGATGTGCCTTGCAGCTTTCAGGAGTTACTTAATTGGAGTTTTCAGGTCTGTTAACAGACCTCTCATTCATAGCACCAGTTCAGCTTTTCCGTCTCCATTAATCCAGGAACCATACTTGCCCAGAACCTTAAAAATGAAAGACTGTAGGATACTGTCGGCTTTTCTTTTCTAGAGTTTCCAGCCTTCACAGCAGAATCAGCAGAACAAAAGCCTCATGCTTTTTTAGTATAAAATGCTGTCTTGGCATAAGCCCATCTTCATCCACAAGTTAAGATGCCTCCACTGCCTTACATTCCTTCTGAGTGGGACAGATGGCTAGTGATGGCAGTAGCAAATTTATATCCTTGGATATGCTCCTTTGGACCATTGGTGACTGAACAGAATGACTTGCAAGTAACTAGCAAGTGACCAGAAGTTAGTCTTTCATTTTAAAGCCTTTTGGAAAGGAGAAAGGGAGCAGCAGCAGTCTGGAGTAGATTTGATTCAGCTCACAGATTTTACTCTCTGTTATGGATGGCAGCTTTGTACAGTATTTTATGGCACAGCATACTGTCTCATGAGGTTGCTGTAATTTCAGCAGAAATTCTTCTATCTGTGTGATGTGGTTTTTACTTTGTCTATAAATATAATAGCAAGAACTTCAGCTACATCATGGCCAGCTTTGAAACGCTCATCTTTTTTCAATTAGTTTATTCTTTTTATTGTCACGATTATTCATTTTCTCTTACGTGGAAAAAAACTACATTAAAGGACACTCCCTAAAATACTTCTTGAATTCTTGCTGTAGTTCATTCTGTCTTGTATCTGCTCTGACTTCGTCCGAAACCATTGTATTTTTTTCTGTTCTTACCTTTCTGCTCCAAGTAGCAAGTACCAAATTTTGGATTAAAAACCTCCAATGGTATTTGCATCTGTGATGTTACCATTATATATCTATATGACAATGTTGTTGATAAGTGCTATTGCTCCTTAAGCTCCAGACAATCCGATCTGTGGATATGAAAGACTCTGTTATTTTTAGCTTTTAAAGAAACCAGCCTTATTGTATGAATGTGAATCAATTATTAATTGCACTAAAAGGTTTTGGCCTAAACAGGGAAAATGGAATTGCAGAAACGAGCAAATTGGAGCCTCAAGATGAAATAAATTCTTTAGATTTGAACTGTTGGATTCTTTGCAAGGACAAACTTGATATTTTTTGTAGAGAGTACAATAAAATAAAATACCAGTGATGATGACAGAGTTTCTAATGTACTTGTATCTTCGGTTTCCTGGAAATATTATGACAAAGGCACCAGCAGTCTAATTTCAGCAGTATTTCATATTCTGCAGTATCTCAAACTTCGTACAAGAAGCCTTCACTTTGATTTGTAGCATGGACATAGAGGATGATGTTTGTCATGTTGTGGATAGGTCTAGCTGTCTTGCTTACGCTATTCTCCTTGGGCAAGACGATCAAGCTGACAGGTTCAAGAAGTCAGAGGTCAGCAGGATTAATTAATAAGCACATCTGACCCCATAAATCATAGAGCATTATGTGTCATCCACTTAGTTTTTACGTATGGTACTAAGGAAATAGAAAATGTATGTCTGAAAAAACATAATCTAGATTATAAGTAAGTGAAAAGGTGGACTATTAAGCACACGTTTGGTTGTTTGTTCTGACGGTTAGCTCCCTTACAATTAAAACTTACTTCATTTTGAATATGACTTTTGTCTTAACTTTGCAGCTGTTAATTTTCTTACACTATTAATTTTGTTGTGCTTTTCTATGTTAAACTTTTAAAACAGCTAGTATTTTTTGATTATTTGAACACTGGATTCTTCATATACACAGCTCAATCTTTTCAATATTCAAAGCAGTTTAGGTTCTTTGATTCATACTGTGAGAAACTTTGCTCCTCCTTTCAAATAACTTCTGTGGCTCTTCTCTGTACTCTGTCCAATTTTTCAACGTACTTTTAAAAATGTGGATACCGGAACAGGATGCAGCATTCCAGTGTACCTTGCAAAGGTAAGATTGCCACCTTACACCTATCGTGTCCATATGTCCAAAGGAATGTATGAGTGCTTTTTCTCCCTTTTTTTGTCATGGCATCACATCTTGAGATGCTTACCTACTGTAATTACTAAGTTTTTCTGAGTTACTTGTTCTAGGATTTCATCTCCGTTCTGTAGGTCCTTCCTGTAGGTGGCAAATGTACTCTGGTAATAAAATATACAACTTGACCTTGGGTTGAATTTTTTAGTTTTTAAAATTCAATTATTCAAGAGCATAGCTGCCCTCTCCTCAGTATTTAGTTTCAGCATCCTTGGTGCCATACATATGTTTACTCTAGAGATTTGATGAAAATGTTGAATACTGTTGAGTCTGGTATCTGTTGTCATGTATAGTGAGACTTCACCTCTAGTGAGAAAAGGTTGGTGCAGATGAGAACCACAGCTCTTGTTGGAACCTCAGAAGCACAGTTAGAGCTGCTGAACTCAGAGTTGAAGAGCAGGATACTTGGAGAAATTGTGAAATGCTATTTATTTTCTAATATCTCTACTTCCTAGCTTTTAGCTTTGCAGAGCAAGAAGTTACATACTTAAAGCTGCAATAACTGTTTAATTAAATTCCTGTTTTGTTTGATGCTGTAAGTACCAGGCAACATCTATCTGAGTAAGCTTGAACAGAGATAAAATGTATCTCTCTAATTATACACTGGCAGGTGAAAAGATAGTAGAAGTTTGAGACCCATAATTTGCTTTTGTTTCCTTACTATTTGGTAAGACAGTTTGGGTCTTACTGTGCTCATGAAATCTGAATATATGGCTGGAAATAGCAATGAGCAATGGAAGCCCCTTGGATTTCTTGGGAAAGTCCCTCTTTTAGATGAGGATCCGGTCACAGTGATGTATCATACAGTTTATCTCCAGGTATGCCTAATTGTGATAACGAGCTGTCGCTCAGTCAGTACCCTCAAAATAGATCGTTTTCCTTGTGAATAGCACAGTGCCAGAAACTTTCAGTTTTTACAATTACTTTTTAAAGTTCTCAAATCATGGCTAGAAAAAACAGGTGGCTGGATGACAATGGTCTTTTCAAAGTCTTTTGTGCTGTGTAGCTGGAACATAGTCATGGGATTCATAGCCAGGGAATAAGTCTAGATTTAGGTCTTCAGTTTTCTAAGCCCAGCTTCTTACAGAAGGATCACAAGATGCACTTTTGGGAAAACTAAAATAAAATTTAAAGAAAAGTTCTGCTTGTAGTAAATGGAGGAGCTGGAGCAGGAAGTGAGCCTGGCTTGCACCTGAGAGACAGTCAAGTAGAACAAGTTGGTCCTTGAATTCTAATTGAGTGGTGATGGAAATCACCAATGGTGGGAGTTGGCATGTTCAGTGTGTGTTGTGTGTTTTTTTTTAATTTAACTCAAAACTGTAAGTTGCACAGTAAACTTGTATACAGGTTTTCTTTCCATTCCTTTTGGCTATGATAGTATTCATCTCTCACTGGTTTCATGTTCCTTCAGGATATTTGTGCTGAACTGCCATTCCCTGATTCTTCCACACTCCTCCTTGCTCCCTGACTTCACCGATTCATTCAGTTACCATGATAGTCTGTTATTTCCTACGTCTCCGTAATGTACATATAGTGCAGTGTACATACGTATCAAATGTTTTAAAAAATTGTAAAAGATGCCTCAAGTAATATACTGAACAGCTAGTCCCTAATAAATCTAGTATTTTGTTTCTTCTATTATTTTAAAGTCCCAGCTCTTGGAATTTTTTTTCCCTCGAGTCTGATCAGGTAGTCTTGTACTGATGTAATTATTCTTGTGCTAATGGCTGCCATTCAGAATTCTTTCTTATGTTCCGATGATAATGACCCTGCTTTATGTAAGTCATGGCAGCATAATCATCTAAACACTGACATATGCAGCATATGTATAACTGAATTGCATGTTGCCTGTCATTTTTCTGTGCTTGGAGCAAAGCAAGAATTGTCCCTGAATGTAGGTGCCCCAGGGATGTTGCTGTGCATATGTCCTAAAATGTCTGCTTGAAACATCAATTTTATGCAATAAATATGTAAAAATCTGTGTACTCCCACAGTATAGGCAGCTGTTATTCATAAAAATATGCAGTTTTCTACCATGAAGGCCTCAAAGAATTTGTAGAAAAATTCATGACTGTTATCTAGGCAGTGCATGGAGCACTGTTGTGATGTGAAAGAGAACAAGGGTTCCTGGAGTGCTAAAGTTTGATATTCAGGTTACTTCAGCAGCAGCTGACATAGAACAGCTTTATTTATTGTTTATGCTGAGAGTACTTTTCTAACAAACCCAGTAGAAACTGAAGTAGTGTATCCAGAACATTCACTGGTGCTTTATTTGTACATGCTGTTTGACTTCAGTTCACAGACTGATGCGCACACATGCTATGTTTCCTGTGTAACAGTCTTTGCCTTCTTTTGGATAAGTGATAAACTGCATAGAAAATGGGAAAGTATTGCTATAGTTCTTGTTCTAACCTTCTTCTGTTTCATCACTTCTAATAAAAGCAAGCAAAGAATCATTGTTTAGTAATGCTAATGAATTTGTTTTTTAGGATCTGGTCAACACTGGACTCAGCACTTTCTTCTTTTTCATTGCCTCTGTAGTACTTGCTGCTTTAAACCATAAAACTGGAGCAGAAATTGCTGCTGTGGTAAGAATTTTAACTTCTTCATATATAACTCTCTTACCTGCTATTAAAACTAAGAATAACTTTTCCCTTGTGTTCATTGAATATGCCTATTGCCTTTGCCATCATAATTTAATTCTAATTTTACAGTTGGCTATGAGCTAATTATGATTTTAAAAGTATTGTCATCCTTTAATTTGTTTTTCCTAAGGCTTGAGGCAAGAACAAACAGAAAAATGACTTGCAGAGAGCACTTTCACAGTTGAACTTGCCTTGCTTCTTTCTCTATAGCTAGCTTAGATGATACTGCTCTATATTGCAAGCCTAAGTAAAAGATAGAGCCAAAAATACACAAGAAATTGGAGCTGCTTACACGTAATTTGCTGAATTCTTCTTGCTCACTACAGATCACTTTTGTTCTGTGGAGTGATTTTTAAATTTAGAACAGTAAGTTCAAGCAAATTTGTGCTTGAGTTGGCAACCTTTTTATTTTTTTCTTTTTCAAACCTGGACATCGAAAATCACACAACAGTTCTGCAGAAGCATACAGGAAGAACTGCAAATTAGCTCCTTCTCCAGGCTGATGGTCTGGACTGGTCATCTGTTCTCTTGTCATTCATTTACTATATTATGTACACCCTGAGGAATGAACTGTTGGATGAAAAGCTGTAGTCATCTTTATAAGAGGTTCTTCCTTTGAAGTTGCATTGCAGGATTTAATTGTAATGTTTGTAGACAGAGACTTTTGTTTTCTGGGATCATTGATCTTAGTCGCTTTTGCAGATTCTGTAGTTCATTGAAGAAAAACATCAATTTTACAGGCCATAATGATTTCTCAGTGCAAATAAAGTAGAAAACTAAACTTCTGAGGAATTTGTTGTGAAACTACTATTGTTCTTGTTTTCAAAAATTGTCTTTTGACAATTCTTTCTACTTCTTGTAGATATTTGGTTTCTTGGCAATGGCAGTGTATGCTGTGAACACATATTTAGCTATTAAAAAGTGGCGAATGAACAGCAGACAACAAAATAGTCGGCAGACAAGTGATTACATACGTGCTCGGACAGAATCCAGAGAAGTAGATCATCGCCCTGAGATTCAGTGTCTGGATGCATGAAAGCAACATTCAAATGGGACTGCAAAGGGAAAAGAAGTGCTTAACTCCCTCATGGAATAAAGGGTTTTTTCTTTATTTAAGGAAGAAAAGGAAGATCAGATTGTGGCAAAGACTGCCCAGCCCTGCATATATGCAGAGATGCATTGAGTCAGAAGCTGTTGTCATGAAGGCAGTAAATGTTGGTCATTCAAAAGCAAGATCCATTTAAGATGTCCACATATATATACACATATATTATATAGCTTATATAATATATAATATATATATATGTTTTGAAGTATGTTATTGTTTTGGATTAACTGCACAGTACTTTCCTTCCCTCTCCATAGTGCAAGCTCTGAATATACATCTTCTGCCGTTGTTTCTGTCGTAAACACTAAGACCAACGCTACATTGGTTGGTTAATAAAGGAAAGAAATCCACCAAAAGTAAATCTAATACACATCAGAAGGAAGTGAGGGGCAAATAGCAATAACTTTAGCCATGTATTGTTTCCAGCGACCTCTCTGTATCCATCCTCGTGCAGCCTCAGCAGTGCAGCTCAATTCTCACCTGCAAGATCTCCTGTGGTTTCACTGTTGGTGTGCTTACATAGCTGAAATGGAGAACCATTTCATGGGTTTTGTGTGATGGATGTAGTGTCGAGGTAGTTACCCTATGGATTACTCTGAAATTGCCATATTCAGTTCATGCATGACCTTGGCCAGATGTGAACTTGTGCAAAATTAGCATGTTTACTGAATGGTCACCCTAATGCATCAAGTGCAAGTATGTGGTTTTCTGCTAATGTTGGGTTACATTCTGGTTTTCGTTCAAAAATGGGAAAATAAATATACTTGGGAGGCAGGGTGGAGAAAAGGGGCTTGAGGGGCACAGAAGAGAACGAAGGGGTTGTCATCTAATAGATTTGCAGTCCAGTCATGGCTTGCTTCTTTTTTCTTTTTTTTAAGGTTCAACCTCTGAGAAGCCTAGGTTAAGCAAGAGCTAGCAAAAAATTACAATGTGCTTACAAAGTGTTTCTAAGGTCGCAATATTGCGAATCATGCAAGATAAATATTTTCCTTTTTGGAAGGTTGATTCTTTCTTCTAAAATTAAAATTCTTGGTAGTAGGTAAAACTGATTTTTTTTTTGTTATTTTTATTTTTTAATTGGGTGTTTCTGCAAATTTTTTCTCTAATATTTCTTTGGAAAATTAATTTAGATAATTGGAGGATAATATGGTTGTATTGATTTGTTTAGAAAAAGTTTTATCTAATAGAAGTTTTCTTACTGTAATTGTACTTCTGTTGAAGAGAAAGATATTTTCTCTACTCAAAAGTCGAATTCTGCAGTAATCAGACGATATCGTAATGCTATCAGGAAGATGTCCCTTGATATTTTTCTAGTCTTTTGATTGGTGTTTTTATCTATGTAATGCATTATTTGGCATATACATGCCTACATGTTACATGAAGATGATGTGTGTGGGAGAGGATCTCTAGAGCTGAATTCCTTTCTGGTGTAAGCTGATGAAATCTTTGAAATTAGTGGAACTGTATGCTGTGTATGCCTGAATTTATCTCGCATTTGATTTGAACACTTTTTGTATTGTTGTCTTATGTAGCTGTACGGTTAAGTGAATGAATGCAGTTAACTGGAGTTTTAAGAACAAACAGCAATATGTTGCAGATAGGTCATTTTAAACATGAAAAACACATTAGAACAAACAGAAGATCAGTAGAAGTGCCTGGGCTTTTTAATACCAGAGGGAACTGGGATAGTGACAAGTATGAACCTAATGCTGCAATGTTTGAATCGAGCAACAGAGAATTATTTTGATGTGTGAAAATCTGGTGACAACACTGATGTCTTTTCACTTTCAATTTACTGAGGTCTACAATGCATTTCACCTTAGTGGCTGAGGTGGAGATTAAAATTCAGAGTTACTAATGAGGTTAAACAAAACTTGCGTTTTCTTAATGAGTAATGGTTTACCAGTTACTGTAGTCACATTTTATTGTGCTTCATTGAAAGTTAATGCCAAAGGGAATACCAATTTAAAAAAAAAGATCAAAACATATAAGCCAACCTCTAGTGTTGGGTTTTTTTGAGGTGCTGTCTCACCAGGATTACTGTGCGTTTCATGAAAAGTAAATGGCAGTTCCATGTTCAGTGTGGTATGAAATAACAAATATTATTGTTGTCAGTACAGTTGTCAAGCCCTGCTGTTTTTCAGCACTCTGCCTAGTATTGGCTGCAAAGTCTGCAAGGAGAGTTTGTAGATACTGCCAGTTGTTAAAAGAGCCTTTTTAAAAGTAACACAAACATACCTAGATTGGAATTGTAAACTGACATTAAAGCAGTTTGTATAGAGACTGTAAAAAAAAAAACAAACCAAACAAAACACCACAACAAAAACAACAACAACAAACCCCCAAACAAAACAAAAAAGCCAAACACACTGAAAAATCAAAATGCCCTACTCAAATACAGAATATTGTCTTCCAGAAGATCCATGCTTTTAGAGTGGACCTCTCATCTGAGATCAAGAAACAGAAGTTAGGTGATGCATAGCAAAGGCTTTTCATGAGGAGTGTATCCTGTTTGCTGTTTAATGACGAGGACTGGAATGGTGCGTGCATAAGAGAACAGCCCATTCCTCTCCTGAACTCCCTGTGCCGATCCTGTTTTTTTCAGAGATGTGGGAGGTCTTGTGCTTTACAAGGTTATGAATTTGGTATCTTTCAAATCCTTACACCTTTCCTTACCTAGAAAAGGCTAACTTCACTGAACTTTTTCTGAAGTGAGATCATGAAAAGCTTTTGTTACCTTTTAGCTGGAATGACAAATGCAGAGTGATACAGTTTTACTTCTAACAGAATATAATACTTCATCATGTGCTATAGTATACCTGAATGATCTTGAGTGCTTTTACATGTGAAATAAGTTTTCTTGAGCTGAGAACAGTATGCCGTTATTTATTACTTACATCAGGACTTGAGCTTAGCACAGCTTCCAGGGTAACATTCAGAGAGAATGTTAGTTTAAAAAATACTGTCTGATACACTTTGTAAAACAAAAACAAATGTAAAATTGTAATTTCCTTATTTTGGGGACCAAATATGATTTTAGTGTTGTACACTTTATACTTTCTAAAAATCTAAGTTAAGCATTTATTACGCTGCAGAGACATTATTTACTATTTGGATTATATAGAAGGGAAATAAAGTAGCTGTGGGAGACAACTAAATTTGAAACATTACAATCATGTGATATATACAGGGTTGATTCTGCCCCAGTCCCCACCCCCAACTTAATTTTACATGATGGATTGAAAAGGTGGTAATATTTTAAGACTGTTACCCAAACTGCAGTCATAAGGAAGAAAGTAGGGTAGAAAGTTTAGAGACTTTTTTTTTTTTAAACTCGCTTAGAAAAATGACATTAAATTGCTTCTCGGAGTCAGTTAGTCTTGCTTGTAATTGCTGAGCATGGAGGAGTACTTTCTTTCAGTCCTTAAGAGTGCTGTTTAGCTCCATAAAGGGACTCAAAACCCACTGTAAATAAAACTAAATTAAAACTAAACAGTTAAACCTTGTAGGAAAGGGATACTCGAAACTGTAATGGTTCTGATTAGTCCTCTTTTGTCAAACTAAGCCCTCAGATATGCAATCTCCGTGTATTTCTGCATGGAGAAATGATGATAAATTTTGCAACCTATGCACAGACATCAAAAGATTAAACAAGATATGATTGGAGCAACAGCATAATAATTGTTGTATGGTGTTGTAAGAATATATGTTTTCATCTTAATGCTATGTATGCTCAGTTTTGTCAGCCTTAGTTCAAGTTTATCATACGTTCCTGTAATGATGTGCAAACTGCTTACAGTGGGAGTTTCTGAAACCATAATTAAGAACTGATTTGACAGTTTCATCGCTTCTCAGTAAAGCTGATTCCTTCCTACTCTGTACCTGTTCCTTTCATTTCACATATTCATGCATCACCTATCTTATGTTTTAATATTTAATTTTTGTTAAGCCTCCTTCATTGATCTGTATAGTGTCTGCTTCAATGTAAGGAAGATAACAATACTGTGTCCAACATCCTTTTGCTTAAGTATGGTACTCTTCCCTTTTATGATAGCTTGTGATGTTTGGGCTGGATGTGCTGGGGGAAATTTTACTCTTTCGCCTAGGACTTTGAAAGCTAGCTGGTATACTGCATGTGTTTCTGTGTAAGCTTTCTGGTAGGAGCCACATGCTTAGAGATTGAGAGGATTAGAGATGCATCTACCTCTGCCTTTTTTGAGAGACAAGGTACTGACTCTAGAGATTTGGTGCCTATATTTCAGTCTGTGCTATTCATCATGGTCTTTGGATTCAGAAGCATGGCATCAGCAATGAGGTGTGCCTTGAATTCACATCTTTTGCTTATAAGGTGTCTCCTACATCTGAATTTAAATAAAATCAGTAACGTGGGGTGCTTCTTCCTAGGCTTTGTCACGTGTTTCACTGCACATCTCATGGTATGATCTATAATTGTTTTATCTGTTTGTATTTCATAGTTGATTCTAGAAAGAAGAGGGGGAAACTGCGGGAAGTTTCGAATCTTCCCTCAGGTCATCTTATTTCACTCTCCTCCCCCCCCAATTATTTTGTACCATATGATGATTGCCCCTTTCTAACAGAGCAGACTTACTGGTTCTTAAAATGCTGTGCAACACAGCACGAGAATTGATCCTCTACAACCTGAATGTGGACTGTTATGAGTGACTTAACCACTAGTTTTCCATGAACTTTAAGGTCCTTAAACAAATTTGATATTTGTCACCTTTGTGCTATTTTGGAGATGTGCATGCACAGCAAATGCTTATCTACATAGTTTTATTAATGCAACCCTTTTTTTTGCCCCTCTTAGTCCTTGTTCTATATATTTTCTTCTCTTGTCTCATGACAACTTTGTAAGCATTCCTACTTGTTCTCTTTTGTGAGGAGGAAAAAAAACCAAACCCCAAATTTTAGGGCATAATTAAAAAAAAAGGACCACACTTAATAGCAATTTAAATAGTGTACAAAATAATATCCTCTCTCCTACTCAGATGAGATACTGAACATCTTTGTACGTGAAAATCAGAGCATAAAGAACAGGTCTTATGCTGAGAGCTCTGGAGCCAAACATCTTCAGCAAGTATTTAGGATAAATAAAAAAAGGTAGGCGTAATCTGATCATAAATTTGAGATGTGATAAAGGGTGACAAGGAGAGAAAACCCCAAACTTGACACTTAATAATCCAGTGCTTTCCAGATGGTATGTGAACATTAATAATCCCCAACCGCAGAAGGAAAGATTGCTTCTGCACTTTAGAGAGAAGGAGAGAGTGAGACACCTTGAATCAGTAGTGAAAGTAGGTGTAGAAGTGTTTTCTCTGTTGCTGACTCCAGGGCTGTGCTGGCTGTGTAATACAGTTGGAGAGATTCTACACTAACATTGTTAATGGTGCCTCTTGAAAGCTGAGGTACATTGACAAATTGGTGTTATTATTGAATAACTTCTGCTCAGCTGAGGTGTAGAAGTTGGTTCACAGAGACCTGCAGGATGTAGATGCTTGCATCAGAAGGGCTCTGTGTGTCTAGAAGAAAGAATTGTTTCAGACTAATTTCTGCTGGATCCCACTGAAATGAGTAAAGCTGTCATGTAGCATTTCTGAAAATTGGCTACTTAAGTTCTTGTTGTTTATAGCATAAAATAATGGATTTTTTTAGAGGGCCAAAAAAGGTCAAAAAGACTGTGCAGATAGAGATGTCATGTGTATGAATTTTGATGGCAACAAAAGTAAGAATTTTAAAATGAAATAGGTACAAAATCTAGCAGAATGTTTGAACATACTTTGTAGAAATTATGCCATATTCCCCTCTTTATTTTAACAGAGGGAGTTGGTTCAAAATGACTTTATACAAATATTCAGGAAATTTCTGAATGCCGCTTTAGAGGTTTTCCTGGTATATTATTTTCCCTGTTAGCCACTTGGCCACCTGGATAGATGTGTTTGACAGAGTCAGAGCGGTGCTGTCCAACCTGAAAGGGTTCCTTTGTTGCTTTGGTCTTAATTTTGCATTGTCTTTTTAAAATCTGTCTATAATTTAACCTTTGTATTCTAAAATTAATCTTTAAAAAAATCTACTTACACTGTGATTTATGATAGCCTTTAATTTAGAGTATACAACACAATCTAATTTTCTTTCGGATATGCAGCTTTCAAAGGTGTTCTTATATATGCCCAGAAATGAAAGTTGTCTATTTATCATGAGAATGTGATTAGATAATTACCTATCCAGAATCCCAGTGCAGCTCTTTCAGATGTGCTGGATAGATGAGTTAATGAAATTGCCTTTTAATCTCTATGGGTTAATAAATATTTTTTTATAACTAGCCACAGATATTCCTTTTTAAATTATACTTGGCAAACAGAAGATATTTAATTTTATATACAATATACATAGTTACCTTGATTGACATATTTATAACATAGAGCTTTGTGTTTACTATGAAGGTTTTATCTGTATACCGTGGACTTCATGGGTAAAATTTTAAAAAGCCAGTTAACATATATGGAAGGATATGGAAACTATCTTCATGAATTCAGAATGAGGACATAGGAGCATTTTAAAAAGCAATAGCCAGATTGTATTAGCGGAGTATCTGGTGTTTTTCTTATTTTTTGATCGGGGCTGGTCCCTACAGCTATTTTAATAACATCTGGATGTGAGTAACAGAATGAAATATGACCATCTGCCTCTTCTGACTGTCACAGACTATTGTCTAGAATATGGGAAATTTCAGGGTATTATATTTGTTTTGCTTTGGACAAATGTCTCAATAGACATATTGATTTAAAACCTTCATGCGTTTGAAAGAAAATACCCTCTCAACTCGGCTGAGTTATCACTTTTGGTAACCTGTTAATCCCAAAAGTATTAGTATCTAAATATTTTTAGTAATGTTACGTTTATCCTGATGTCTACAGGTTAAAGTGGTTCTGGCTAGCACCCTTTTATTACAACAATTGCTACCTTCATTTTTCTACTGTTTATACTTTAATCTTGAATGTTTACTGGTTTCTACTTCTCGGATATTGTGGAGGGAGAGTGTATCTTAGCACTACAGTTCATCCAGCTTTAACTCGTACATCACAGTTCTGGAGTAAGAAAATATTTTGATTTATATATTGTGGCCAATTTATTGCATTTTAAATTTATTTCTATACTTAAGACACAACATTTACGATATAATATAACGAATGACTTAGCTAATCATTGTATCTGTCTAGACTTACTCTCTTCTGTGTTAGTGTCATTTTGAAACTATTTGTATATGTTGAAGTTTGTAAGGGTTCAGGAACCCACAATAAAATACTAAAGTATGTATTTATTTCTCATTATAATGCTCAATTTTGATTTGAAAGTTGACACTTTGTATGTCTTTTCACAGAATTGTAAACAAATACTGAAAAACTGCTTCACCTAGGGTGCCTTCCATGTGTGGTATAAACATTTGTCATTCACAAAAGTGGAGATGTAAATTTATTAAACCAGTAAACACTATTTTTGTAATGGGAGTCACTAATGCATCTCTGGCTTCATTGTGCTTCGTTTCCACTAATACCAGTTTTGTGGCTACTGTAGTCATTGACTTCCTTTTGTGCACTAAATTGTAAATCTGATCTCATGGTGAATTGAAAGATTGTATCACTTTTGCTCTGCCTTCAGCTGCTACCTGAAAGATGGAGATAAAGCACTTTGCTGACCTGAGCTAGAAGGTACTCCCAAGTTTCTTTCCTTGAGACTTGTGTAAAGAGATGCTCAGTGTGGGCTATTTGTATCATCAGTGCTGATTCTGGGTCCTCTAGAAAAACGTAGCAGGCATAATCTAACCATTTTGATTCTGTTATGGTGTCCAAGGAAGGAACATCCAGGCCTGACTGAAAGACTTTATCCCTTGGGGATACAGGGCCTGTACTGACAGATTTATAATCGTGAACAGCTCAGAAGCATTCGTTGAAATGGTGGGTTAGAATTCCATCTCAGGCTGAGCAAAGGGGATGCAATTTTCCTTTTATCATACGAGCACAAGTCTGCTGTGTAATACCCTTAGTATTTTGCTTTTGAAGTAAGAAAAATTGTAATGTTTTGCCAAGGAAAATCTTACAAGCATACTCTATGTGTGAATGCAGAACCTGACTCTCTTGTCCCTACTCAGGCAAAATTCCCCATTGATTTAGGGGACTGCAGATCAGGTACCCATTTAGCACCAAATCCTGATCAAGGATTTGAAGAATATCACAAGTTAGCAAGTGTTCATATAGAGACAATTTAGAGCCTTGAAGCAATTTCACATTATTTTGGTAAGTGTTCTTCAAGTTCTCAAACTGCACACGAGGCCAGTTGATAAAATAGATGCTTTCTGTAGCGGTACCTACCAGCTGTGATCGCTGTCGTCTCACGATTGACAGCTCTAACTTACATGTGTAAGTGTAGCATCTTCCAGCTCTGTATGTGAAAGTTGTGCTGTTAATGCTTGACCAATTTCAAAGGCAAGGTAACTCTCTAAGAAAACGTAACCCCCAACATGTTTTTGCACCAGTAATGATTTTCCGATATGTTGTGTTCATCTTTTCTATTGGTGTTTATGCTAAACAAAAAACACAAGCTGAAGAGTTGTAATGTCTTGCAATACAGAAAGCAGGCTTGTTTTTAAAATCCATACTATTACAGCATAATTTAAATGGTGTATTTATCAGTTTTATATGTCATTTTGCTTTTCCAGTCTTTTGTATATGGGCACAATACTTTTTGTAAATTTTTTTTATTTAGTTGTCTTTCTGTCTTTTTTTTTTCTCTCTGATATTTGAAGATTTGAGCTCTGCGGATTTTCATGGTACTCTTCTGATCATGTCTTCATAGTGTATTTTTGTATGTAGGAAAAAAAATTTTCTAACACTTATCTTGATCAATATAGTATGGAATCATTTGTGAAGGACTTCCAGTTTAATAAATGGACATATTAAAGTACTAAAACATTGTCTTCATCTGTAAAGGCAACATATAAACTCAGTATACCAGGTGTTGTGGTTGATCAGTTGATAATCCAGTAAGTGCATTTGCTAAATACACTTCCTCTGCAGGACAACGACATAGGGGTTAAACATCAAACCAACCAAGCCTGTCTGAGTTTGTCTCTTTTTTTTTTTTTGGTGACCATGTCTCTGATAAGACAAGCTAAGAACTGCAGAATGCACGGATGGTTGAAGGAGTGTTGTGGCAAGATTTGGGAATATGGATGATGCTCTTACACATTATCCCTAAGCAGTGTTTTGTGTGCGGAGGTGGACAAAGGTGGAGGTGCGATGGAGCTTTTATAGAAGGATTCACTAAGGAGAGTCATGTGCTTGTACAACTTTTCTGCTACAGGATGGGCCAGTTGATTTTGCCTGTGTGGAGCTGTCAGCAGTAGATCCTCATCTCTTGTGATGTTACATCCATTGGACCTGCTTAGAGATCAGGTGTTAATGTAACTGATGCTGTTTCAGAAAACAAAGGGTTAAAGTGCTGGACTTAACAATATCAGCAGCAATCTGGCATTATCCATGGTGTTCCTTTAAAAAAAGAAGTTTATTCTGTCTCACTTTTAAATACTGAATCTTCCTTCAGTTTCCTGGGAAGACTATAACTGATTTCCTGTTTAATGGATCACACTAACAAAATGTGATGGACAGGATCCCAAAATACATTAAATAAAAGCACAGGTATTACCTGGCCAAAATTAATACTGGAATCACTGTTTTCTTTTTCAAGGAAATAGATTGGAAAATGGACTTCTTTTAAAAAAAAAAAAACAACCCACACTTAAATTTTCTGGGTAGCTATGTTTTACCTTCTGACCTAGAATTTTTCCAAAACCCTCAGAGTACTGTAAATTCTTCCAGTAAAGGAGGAATCTGCATTGCAATGTGTTTATTTAGATGCAGTCCTGTTTATTTAGAAGAAAAACGAGGTGGTGTCTCCATCCTGACTTTTAAACCAATACTCCATGCAAAAAGGTATCTCAAGCATCTTGTTACAAGATTCACATTCTCGGTGCTTATCTAAATTTCTTCTGTTTTCTTGATGTATTCTCTCTCTCTTTCTCTACGCTCAAAAAAAGATTAAAGGACGGCTAGGTGGAGCTGCTGCTTGTATTTTTACATATGCATGGTGATACGTATCTTGCATTTGCTCTTCAGAGGCAGTTTGTATCCTGGTCTTTGGAATGAAGGCACTTAATTTTATTATTTTTAATCTGATGAGGTTGGTTTCAAGCTGCCTGTTATAAGGTTTAGTTCAGCCTAGTAGCAATATGTATGTTTTCTCATTTATTTATGCATTTTAAAAGTGCAGGTGTCAAAAACATGTGCTGTTAGTGTTTGGTTACAAGTACATGCTCACTTAATGATACAGGCTGCTGGTCTCCTAGCAGGGGAAGATGCAGCTATAAAATTCAGGCTTAGAAATTTGCACAATGAATAATTTACCAGAGGCTTAATGAATGAAAAACATCTGCTTGGTATGCAAGAGCATTAAATTGTTTTCTGCTTCCCAACACACCAGGCTGGTGGAAGCATTTTTTTCAAATAGCACATAAGCTGAGATAAACCACTTTTCACTTATTATTTTGGAAATTAGTCAGTTCGAAATTTAAGACTTGCAGAACTTTGAACAGAATCAAATGAAAAGCACAATTAAGTGGAGTAATGGACAGAATGTTAAAAGGGCAGTTGAGCCTCTTATTTCAGTCCACATCTAAGAAGGCTGCTTGGAAGGTCTTTCAAATTCCTTAACATCACCTGTCCAAAATCACCGCACAAGACTGAACGAAGCTTCCACAGGTAAGTATAAAAGCTTTTTGATGGGAGAAGGAGGGAGAGAGACCTTCAGACAGTATGAGAACTGTATGAAGTCATTCATCTGTGATGCCAGATGATCATTTTTCCTTCGTGTTGGTTGCTTTGATTATTTTAGATCATAAGACTTCTTGCATTGTTTCTACGTAGATTTGTTCCACAGTTGGTATTGGAAGCTCTCATCACTCCTTAGGTTTGTCTACTGCTGAATGATGTTCAACAAGCACAGGAATTCAACATGGGAGTAGCTGCGCCCTAGTTGTAATGAAGGCATATATTAGTCACTACAGGTTTTGGAAATGGCTCCTGCTTGGAAGAAGAATGTATTGTGATTGAAAAGAGATGTTTGATTATGACCCTGCTGGAACACCAAAATAGGAACTTCAACAAGGCCTCCATGCTGCAGGTGTAGCCTTATGTTTGTGTTGAGAATCCTGAATTGCAGAGAAACCAGTGCTCCTGCTATTTTGATCTTGTCAGTTGAGGAAAACCAAGCAAACACAAAAGCCAAAAAACCAAGCAGACTTTTCCTCTGCCCTACACCAGACTCTGAGCTTAGTGCAACATTGCTGGCAGGAGATGAACAAAAGATTGAGTCAGGCCCCCCCTCAAATCAGAATTGGCTTTAAAGTAATTCTTTTTAATCCAATTCTATTTTCTGAAATTATATTCATAAAATACAGAAATGTATTTTATTTCAATCATGGGAACAGATCTTTTTAAATAAAAGGCTGGGATCTTACACAAGTGCTTGACCCTGGGAGCAAACTGCTTAGAAATAAATGAAATCATCAAATACTTGAATGCTAATAAGGAAATTCTCTGGACAAGCAATTCACTGCAAGGCTGCTAAAGCAGTCCTGAAGCAACTAACGAGCAGTTTTGTTTGCCTCTTCTGTTGATTTTACGAGCACTCTAACATGAAAAAATTAATGGAAAACCTTAGCAGATTTTAGGTGGGCATTGTTGTTTACAATGTTATTAGTTGCCAAGTAAGAGCACTGTATCTCCAGTGTCTACTAAATATGCTAAAACTAATTCTTGGTTTAATTTTTTCATGCTTATATGCTAAAAACGAAGTTTCTCCTGCAAGACATGTAAGCCTGAGTGATTGGTCTCCAGTGTTGGGTCCGTGCTGTTGTCCGCCTCCCCAGCACGCGGCATCCTGCCCGATGGAGTTCCTTGGAACACCACGACTCTCTCTGGTCAGAGGCAAGGCAGTAAAACCAGGTCTTAAAATAAGTAAAGACACCTGACACTTCTATTAAAAGAGGTTTAATCCAGCATGGTTTCTAAATATTAACCATGTACTAGTTTCCAACTGTGACATGCAGTACATTTTTTTAATTAAAAAAAAAGTAAGAGAAATACAAAACAATTGAATATAAAAATGAGCCCAGGTCCCCTGATGTCACAGTGCGTGCCAGTAAAACATGACAACAGAAAAGAAAGAAATGTGGAATTTCATACAGGAAAAGGTCCCAAGAGCTCTCTCTCATAATGGCAAAGATGATTTGTCACATTTAGAAGCAACCACTTGTTTGCTTTTTTCCCTCAGTGGTCTGGAAAGAGGAGCTGCAGGAGCTGCCTGTTAGACAACGCTGAATCTGGCCAGCACCTTCCCCAGCACCTGCGCGCTGTTAGGTACCGTGTTTCTGCCTGTCAGCAGCCAGCTGCTAGCAGGGAACTGGAACCCAAGCAGTAATTTTGTTCCAAAGGAAATCTGCCTTTATTGCTTTATCCCTGATTTTCATTTACTATGTTAGTACCATCTGCTCTCATTTTAATTACTTTTTGTTAAGGTCACCTGTTCTGGTACTATATTGATTTTATTTTTTTCAATGTATACAGGTTTCTTTGAAATAGACCTATCTGATGCCATACATAAGGAGCATGCCATGCTTCTTCCAAGCAGTATGCATTTATAGGTGGACACGAATATTTCAAGGTAGGTTGTGCCACCCATGAAAACACCTTCTTGTAAATTCAGAAGGCTTTTCCCCCAGGATACCAGACCACGAGATAAATCATGTCTTTCCGGGGCGGGGAGGAAAACCCAACAACCCCAAACCAAAACAAAAAACACAAACACACCAAAAAAAGAGGTCTAGGAAAATGAATTTCATTGCAGACATTCTTTAGTTTGAAGGTTGGGGTTTTTGCCCTTTCACAGTGGGAAGGATGTATTGCCCTCCAGGGGCCCAGGTATCCTGAGTTTTACAGAAACAGTTGTCTGTATTGCGAACCCAGCGGGCTAAGTCCAGCGCCGCTCGCTACTCGTGGGAAGACCAGTGTTCACAACACAGAGCACGAGATCAGACAGCGATATCTTGCACACAGGTATTGGCAGGCTTCGGTAGGCAGATACTGTTGGATGGTATTTGGCAAGCCTTCTTTACCTGTGCGTGCAAACACGTACCAGGGCTTCCATGCAAATGGTAGGAAGGGGGCTGGTAAGACGATGCCTCACCTGTTCTACCTCTATCTGTGGTGAAATGACAGAAGATGCTATGTCACCCCATCCAAGCAGCTTAAAAAAAGTGATACTGAACATTTGATGAACGAGCTACCCTGCGGCACAGTTATACTTTGAGGTTTGTTCTTGCTGGAGATTTCCAGTTGTCATTTTTTTCTTGTCACAGATAGGCAGTAGATATAAATGTATTGAAACCAACATGTTAACTATAATCCATGCTTTCAGTGCTTGAGATACTGGAATATTCAGACTTCAGATAAAGAAATACTGCTAGTTAATCAAGAAAAATGCAAATAAAGTAGAGGCATTCTGAGCCTCTTCTTTGGCACAGCACGAAGTATAAAAGCTGTAAGTGTTAAAGATAAGGCATTAGGAAAGCATATTAAAAGCTCTGCTTATACATTTAAAATACCGTGTTCCCATTTAGTCAGTACATTGTAGAGCTGAGTTAAGGAGGGGCAATGGAGAATTGAGATGTGTTGTTTGGATACAGACCTCTGTGGCAGGTTGAACTACTGTGAAATCCGTAGTTCTGAAGGACTGTCTAATGGCATTGGGAATAGTCTCCTTTTCCACATCATTGCCCTGTCTGTGCTTTGGTGATTCCATAAGCAATGAGGTGGAAAGAGGATACCAAGGCCAAAAAAAGGGAGATTATTCAATTGGCAGTGCATTCAGCAAAGAGGAAAGTGCTTGATCATCTTCCCTTCACGCTTGGTTGGTGTTCGGTTCTTCAGTCTGAGTCAGAATCAGAGTTCTCATCTGAAATTTAAAACAAGGAACAAAAGTGAAAATGAAAACTAGAAATCTCTGTGTCAGCTTTAGGTCTTGCTGAGAGAGATATGCTTCTCTTCAGCAGGTACCTGCTTCAAAGAATGTGGCATATTTAGAAAAAGACTTGTAAAATGACAGTTCTTACATGATGGAGCTTTAAATGGTGTTTCAAAGGACTTGAGAAACTCTGCTGAGAGGTACTGAGACCACTACAATGTAGATGACAGTTCAGAGGAAAGAAGTTGCAGAGACACTAGACTGACCACCAAGAGGAAGCCTGCCGAAGACATGCTTCCTGTACTAGAACATCGCTGTTTGCTGTGGGTCACGGTTACCCACTGCCAGTTAAACCTATCTGAAAGCCAGAAGCTTTAAGATGTTACGAAATCCCAACAGGCCCACAGAGGTACATCTTGCCCAAGCTCAAGACTCTGCTTGCAAGGAAGCAAGGGATTTCTGGCCTCCGCACTTGAGAGCCTCAGCGTGACCACGAGTTTGGTGCCGAGGAACAGTGCTGCAGGGCAAAGCCCTTCTGGCACGGTCAAATCGTCAACACAAAGCTGCATGACTGCATATTTGTAAGTTTATATGTTTCTCTCTCCATCTCCAGGGAAATGAGATCCAATCGTTAGCCTAATTTTGTACCCTTGTCACCTGATCTTCTGAGGTCAGTTCAGTTTGTGAGGATAAACAGTTTTTAGTCTTAACAGTCTGTTCCTATGATTTGTTCCTTTAATTCTTTTTTTCTTTGTCTCTCTGGTGTAAAGCTTGCAAAACATTTAACAGTCTACTAATATACCTAGAAAATACTGTTAGCATTACTATATACCTTCTATGTCTTGTGCATGTCTTGGGGGTTTGTTTTTGACAGGTTTTGTGGGATTTGGTTTTGTGTGGGATGGTTTTTGGGGATTTGGGGATTTTTTGTTTGCTCTGCAGTTAAAAACAGTCTTTTTCCTCTGTGTGGGTACGATGAGCAGTATCACAGGGGCATGATGCCTGATTTGGGCTCCTGGGTACTGCAAAGTAGCTACCTGTGTCCTGATTTGAGTTGGAATGGGTTTGAGATCCCAACAGTGGATCCCTCTTTTTATCTTTGTCTAAGTGGATCTGTCTGATTTGAGGTAGATTGTACCTCCTATATTAGAAAGCAATTTGGTAACAATCTTGTTAATTTTATGCTGTGTGGCCCATGATTTCAAGGCCATTTGCCCACAGATGGTCAAAGCTTGACCCTAAATAAGAGATAATCATGATAGAGAGATGATAAAGAGAAAAGCACTATTGGACATAAAAGACTGGACTAATGGATGTTAATTAAGTTATAAATAAAGTAGATGTTTGTTTTTAAAGTAAGACATTTTGATGGGAGGAAAAAAGTCTGTGCTGCACAATAATTTCTGTAATTGGATTTGGGCCTTTCAAAGTTAGATGGTGCAAAACTCTGGGAAACTTCACGTTCCTGGCTTGCTAGTTATCTTTATACAACAACTGGAATTTCAGTGATTATATATACAAGACTAAGCAGGCACATAATGCAGCATAGTTGTGGCATACAAACCCAAGGTAGCTAAGAACAGAAATTGTTCTTGCGGAGTGAGTGCTTTTGCTCCCTTGCGAAGGGTGAAATGGAGAAGAAAATCTCACCTTACAACCGTTTGCTCTTACAACCAAAACGGGGAATTTTACCTACCTTCTGACTTGTGCTCCTCAGGGGAATCAGAACTGCCTTGCTTGAGAAAAGTAACCAGGTCATTGAAGGTTATGTAGAAATCAATGGCGTACACTATCGTGGCTATAAATCCAAACACCTAAAATGGCAAAATAATACTCTCTTTAACAACAAGTCAAGTCCATCGATGACAAACCAAAATAAGCCTAACTGACACAAGAAAAATTCTTAAAGAAAACTTGGGCTTCCTTTTTTTGGCCTGTGCCTTTCTAAAAAGACATGGAAGGGAAATATCTCATGACCCACTGTCATCAACTAAATCAAAGCTAATTTGGAAGCCTGAGTAGTGATCCCTGTAGTTGCTCTATCAGATGTGTCCTTAGCCCTTCCCCAGGCTACGTCCCTCTCTGGCTCTGGGCATGTTCTGAGTGTCAGCACTGGGCTGTGGTGGGAGCTACAGGAGAACGTAACCTGCACCTCCACCTCCCAGGGCATCTCTTTGCCACCAAGAAATCACCTTGATTTCTCTGGAAATAATTTTTAACTGGTTTGCAGAGAGACGTGTCTATTGCAGAGTGAACTAGATTGAGATAAAATGATTCTGGAGTTACCTATTTAGTGTCAAAGAAGCAGAAGTGTGGCGAGAATAGGCTGGTTTTCAGTCTGAGAAGCTGGGGCAAAGGCTGTGTTGCATCACTCCGTGTCTGAACGGAGTGACAAAGATTAAAACAAGGTCTTTCTTTTGAAATTGTGTGAGTTGGGGTGGTTTGGTCAGGGTTGCTGGCTAACACTACTGGGTATTGTTCTTCCCTATCTTTTAAAATAGTTATGCAAATTTTATTTATGTTGTATACATTATTGATGCTTAGAGTCAGGTTGCAGATGGAGAGGCTGTATCTTATTTCTGAACATAAAATGCTGACAACGAAGGCTCTCTCCTGGGTAGTCCATATGCTGGAGGGTAAAATGACACTGCTCTTGTTTTAACTCATCCAAGTAAAATTAAGCAGTAGAGGCAGGAGGTTGAAATTACTTAATTTAGACTGTCCTTAGTAGTTACAGGTTTGATTTCTTTTTTATTATTGTTATTCTCTCCATTCAAGGATCTTTATGTTCTTTGCAGGAACAGAGAAGTTTATCTTCCCTCTATAGCTGATGAAATTAAAAAGCAGAATAGGTGCCTTCCCGAAATAGTACAGTTAACATTAAGCAGCACTGTTAGGATAAAAAAACTATTCATTGATTCAAACCCTATTTTTCTAAATAACTGTCAATTTCTTCCTTGCTTTACGCAAATCTAATTCTCAGTTAATTGAAGAAACTTCTGCTACTTGCAGTGGGGTCAAAACTGAATTTTTTTCTAAAGTACATCCATATGCAGTTTACCACAATACTTAAGTGGGAAGCTCACATCTACTTACTCCTGCTGCTTTAGATGCTCCGTCATTGTATTTTGAGACAGCAGCAATTGAAATGGCAAAGTAAATAATGGCAGCAGTGACGCACCGCAAGAAATCCTGTAAAATAAGCAATGTTACATTCTCAGATTAGTCATGTAGTTCCAACATACATGATTTCAGAAATGACCGCTAAAAACCTTTGTTGTTGTGTCAGTGGACTTGTCTGATGCTGGAGTGTGACTACAGCCTGGTATTTTGTAGCGGATGAATTACTCATCTGAGAAATATTTTTAAATGAGAGATGACCAGAATCTTGGCATAAGCTGCTGCTCTTACAGATGTTGGTATAAATCCTACTTTTAACATGCTTATGTAAGGCAGACCTTTCTTCAGGCTGAGGAGGGCTATCTTTCTGTGACATTTAACGGGGAACGCAGCAAGGGCTGTAATGGAAGAATCATTTGAAATGCCTTAAAAAGACTCATCTTTAAGCACAATTCCTGTGGTACCAAAGGCTATGCAGGAGCGTACCAGTGCCCGTGGGCAAGAAGCATGTGCTTGCTTCTATATAGAAACGGGTCTGTCTGTAGAAACTCCTCATTCAGGAACTCAACACTTGGTTTAGTGTTTAAAACTATGTATGTAGACTTGTAACTGCAACAGCTAGCCTGAAGTGAACGTACCCGTTGCTGTCATCGAAATACGTCCTTCTGTGGCCCAGGCTGTAGCCCTGCAGGGCAGGGGCCATGCCCTTTAATACAAGCAGTGATGTGCTGGAGCAACAGTGTCTCTGAACTGTATGTTAAGTAAAGAGCTGTGATTCCCAGGGCATGTGTAAATCATGTGAGCTGGAATAATGGTATCTGGACCTCTGTTCACAATTAGATCTGCCTTTTTAGAACAGATGGTTGAGTAAGATACTGTCTCAAAACACAAATCCTACAAGAAACTTGACTCTTCTGAAGTCAGGACGAGGTCAGTTATCTACATTCTGCGGCTGGAGTATATTATAGTAATGGACATACTAAACATACAAGTGCATTTTTTTGTCTTAGTTCTGGAATCGGATGCATGTAAAAAACAGGAAAATGATGGAAGAGAGATTACCAGCTGAAAACCACGGACACTGTCGTAGTCAAAGTCACTGCTATTGCTTTATCCACCAGTGGCCTTGCTAATCTTACTTTTATACATCGAAAGCTCTAATTCCAATCTCACTGTGACGAACTATTGCTAGACTGTACCAAAAGAGAATCCAGATCGATTAGACTAGCATTTTTTTGGAAGTATTTGTGCTGCTAGACAAATGCTCCCTTGGCAAGGCAAATGTGAAGCAACAGAGACATCCAGAGGGCACTGTGCAGCGATCGGCTGGAGCTGCAGCC